>NC_060884.1:7661855-7704355 GCF_014805685.1 Silurus meridionalis | reverse complement strand
GATTCCAGGACATTGCTTCCAGAAAAGTAAAGTGCAGCCAATACCAAGCTACATAAATCCCTGAACTCCTTCAGAACGAGAGCAGAGTCTAAATATTGCTCCAGTGTGAACATATATAACATATACTTTAACTTTCTTTCGGTCCCCCAATACTGATGCTTTGTGTGGGTGTGTGTGTGTGTGGTTCAGGGAGGAGCGTGAACGCTGGATCCGGGCCAAGTACGAGCAGAAGCTGTTTGTGGCGTCTCTGCCATGTGTGGATCTGACTCTGGGCCAGCAACTTCTGCGTGCTACTGCTGAGGAGGACCTGCGGTTAGTGGTGCTGCTGCTTGCACACGGCTCACGAGATGAGGTGAACGAGACATGCGGTGAGGGAGATGGCCGCACTGCGCTGCATCTAGCCTGTCGCAAGGGCAGTGTGGTGATCACGCAGCTCCTCATCTGGGTATGGATACACACACACACACACACACACACACACACACACTGTCAGGGATGGGCAGTATTTATGATGCGTGTCTTTCAAATATAAAATAGGATTTTGTCATTTGTATTTTAAAATGGCTTCATATTCTGTATCAAAATACAAATAACTAGTGTTTTGTAGTTTTTAGATACTGTAAAACATTTTGTAAGAAGTCTACTTGTGGACATCATAAAAATGCGGCATCTGATTGGTGCCTACTCAGTAGTTTGTCCAGACCTGTTGAGATCAGAACAGAAAACTGATCCATATGTTACATCAACACTATTCCTTCTTAAAATAAACCTCTTGTTTTTTTCTCTAATTTCACACTAGAGTACATCTTACCAAAGATGTTCTAATTGAGTTTTATCCAACATTTTAATAGATACTAAAAGCTACTAAAAACCGTATAATTCAATTAAATGTAGATATTAAGAGTTTTGGATTAGCTATATGGACATATCTGTAAAACACATTCACTGCTTATTCTGTAACATACAATATAATCCAAAGGCACTGCTCTGCTGATGCATCACAAATATGTTTTACTAACTCGACTGAGTGTAAAAGCCAGATTAGGTCAGAGGAGTTAGCTGCTGAAACAAGTCATCTGGGAATTCTAAGAGGCTTCCGTTTGACGACACATTGCACTTTGCTGTGGGGTGTTATATTTTGCCCTATGTAGTCCATTTGTAAGGAGAAGATGCCACTTGGTATTATCATAGTCTGACAATTGCTTGTACTATAGAAAAAAGCTAGGAATAAGTGCTTTTAGTACTGGTGGTAACTTTATTGCCAAGATGGCATTCCAGTGGATAGACTTTACTGCAGGTACTCTTGCTACTTTTGGTTTATTTGGTCTCTTTTTCTCTTACACACGCACAAGTTCTTATAAAAAGCAGTCTAACAAATGATTACAGCTTCAGAGCTTTACAAAAACAGTTTGACCTCTATATGTAGTTTACACCGATCAGGCATAACATTCTGACATTATAAAATTATTTCTGGTGAAGTGAACAGCACTGATTATCTCTTTGTAATGGCACCTGTTAGTGGGTGGGATTTATTAGGCAGCAAGTGAACATTTTGTCCTCAAAGTTGCTGTGTTAGAAGCAGGAAAAATGGGCAAGCGTAAGGATTTGAGAGAGTTTGACAAATTGTGATGGCTAGATGACTGGGTCAGAGCATCTCCAAAACTGCAGCTCTTGTAGGATGTTCCCAGTCTGCACTGGTCAGTATCTATCAAAAGTACTCCAAGGAAGGAATAGTGGTGAACCTGCGACAGGGTCCTGAGCGGCCAAGGCTCATTTATGTACGTGGGAAGCAAAGGCTGGTCCATTTGTTCCGGTCCAAGTTAAATTGCTGAAGAAGTTCATGCTGTTAATGCTCAATGGGTCAGAACTGTTTGGGCAGCGAAAGGGGGAATTTTAGGCAGGTGGTCATAATGTTATGCCTGATCAGTGTATGTGCTAGTAGTAAATAATCTGTACATTTATTGATTATTTGATGTTTTATATTGTGTTAATATTTTTTGACCTCTGCATTTGAATAAAATATTTATAGAAAATCTTCTGCATTACCCCAAACATTTGGCTGATTGTAAATACGTGTGTGTGTGTGTGTGTGTGTGTGTGTGTGTGTGTGTGTGTGTGTGTGTGTATGTGTATGTATGTGTATAAAAGTGTGTATGATTGTTTCGTAACACTTTGCGTTTCTGTGTCCCTTCAGTATGGGGTAGACATCATGGCACGAGATGCCCACGGCAACACGGCACTGGCATATGCACGCCAAGCCAACAGTCAGGAGTGTGTGGATGTGTTGCTGCAATATGGCTGCCCGGACGAGCGCTACCCACTCATGGCAACACCCAACCTCTCACGCAGAAACAACAACCGCAACAACAGCTGCAGCAGCAGCACAGGCAGCACTGCTCTTATCTGACACACACCCAGCCTCCATACTCAGACAAATAAACGCTCACCTTCATATCCATTTGCATAAATGCACACTTGCCCTCACCACACATCCCCCTTCCCCCCCAGCTCTTTCTCCTTTTTGCTAGAAACAGATTTGAAATCATGAGAAATACATACTTCACCACGATGACGAAGACAAAACAGTAACAGAACCACTGAGTTTGCACTCGCACTGCCTCACACCACCACTAGCTTGTCTTGAGGAAGTTATTCTTCCCATTCTACTTGCCTAACCAATCACACAGTCGCCCCTACGCCAGGTGACCTGTGATCAGAGAATGCACCAACCCCAACACGATGGTTGGAGAAACTGTCTGAACCTGCTGCTGCCTCCATCCACTAACGCTGCAGGACACATGACTGGAGATGAAGATGAGGCCAAATCAGAAGCTAAGTGAATGGCAAGCGACACATCCGTTCAGATTCAAAGCAACCCGGTCCTCATGCACTTTTCCTTGCTGTTTATTGCGTCACTAAAATGGACAAGAAGTGACGCTGGATCAGTCCCAGAGATCCTAGACAACTTCTGCAGTGCTTTTTTTTTTTGCTTGGTGTTTAAAATGCACATGTTCCATGTCTTTACTCATTTCTTCCCTTTATCAGCCTTTCAGCCAAATGTTTAGTAAAACTATGTAAAATTCTGCCCTTTGTACAATTTTGTTCCTTTGTTTTTTGTTTTTTTTTTGTCATTAATGTGAAAAGACAATAATGCAAAGACCTTTTGGGAAAACATTCAGATATAACAGAAAGAGGCTTGTCCTTGTTTTCTTTTGATTGAGTGACTGAGTGGTACGGAGTTCCGAGGGCATTTGTGGACCATGTGAAATATCTAAACTCTCTGTGTGAATGGACCACACTTATGTGCCCATATCTTTTATTATTCTATAGTCTGTTTTGCAGAACTAAAGGGAATTTTCTACCTGATTAATAGTTGTTGTTGTTTTTTTTCCCTCTGCTGCTGCATGCTTCTTTCTCCGCTGCAAATGATCAGGTCTTATTTAGCCGATTTCGTCAGATGATCAACTCTAAAGTGACAAGCTCCCATCTCCATTTCCTGAAGGGGCTCGTCACGATCGAGCGTGCGTGTCTGCGCTCTTATGAGGCCGAGGGACGGCAAGGAGTCTTTCTTATTCACGTTAGCCATATTGATAATATTGATCAGTACAGACTTGTTTCCAGATGAAACAGCATGCAGAGTGGAGCAGGCTCTGACCTCGCAGGCTCGTCAATACAGAATGCGCGGCGTCTGCATTTCTCCCGTGCTTTATGATGGAAACATTAGTGCGGGGAGCGCCTGCAGCCTCATTTACCTGTTCTTACTCAATATTAGGTGCTCAGGAGAACTCTCCTCTATATGCTACATTCTTATTAATGCCAGAAACGCGTGCGTGTGTGCATGCGTGAGTGTGTGTGTCGCGTACGCTCGTGCAGGTTCATTTGTCAGCACTGGTCAAAATGTCTATTCATTACCCGCTCATTACTTGCCGAGGCCTTGGAGTGCAGAGCCCTGTTCGGCTCAGTGAAGAGATGGCTCATTTTTTCCTGCGCTGTATCCTTTTCATCGTATTCACTCTATCACTTAGTCTTTTATAGAAACTCTTTGGTGGAAAACTTGGTGAAAATGAAGAGAATACGTTTTTTTTTTCTTCCCCCCTTTCCTTTTAATGTTCTAGCCTGACATCCATGGGCTTGACGCCAGGCTACATTAAAAAAAATCATACAAATGTGTGTTTACTAGTTCTCTCTCTCTCTCTCTCTCTCTCTCTCTCTCTCTCTCTCTCTCTCTGTCTATCTATCTAATCTTTTTTCTTAATGTCTTTAACTTTCTGTCTTGTGTGTTTTCGTGCTGTACAGGCTCAAGCCATGAATGACCTGTATTTAAGCAATACTAAGCCAGATGAAAGCCAGGCAACTATCTGTAGTAATAATTTTCCCACACTAGTATTGGCTGCTGTGTGGCTCTGAGAAATGTAAGACTCTGTTTCAGGTCATATGTCATAAAGGAGGTTGTGTTCTGTAACATGGCGCCACTAGCTTTAGGGACTGTCACTGAGCAGGTAACACGAGTCTATAGTCTGCATTACTAAATCAAGTAGGAAGATGTCCAACCTGCCAGGGGTTCTGGGTTTTAAAGATAATGTAGGGACGAAGCCTGATCTCCAAAACCTCTGTGTCTTCTTAAGGGCACTGTGGAATGAGACATGGGTCAAAGAGAGTGTACAGAGTTTGAGTTTAATTGAAAGGTATAAGATGTTAAGTGTTTGTATATAATGTAGCAGATCTGTAGAGGTCTCAGTACCAGACACAGTTATTTATGACACGATGCTTTAACGCATACACACAAACATTGATTATATTAAGCAACCCACACTTTCATGCCCACTTCATGCCCTTTCCGTGAAAGCCTGACTTTTTTCGATTTCTGCGTGCATGAATGTAAATTTCCTCATAAATATCCAACAGGTGATGTTTTTTCTTATTTCTCGTCTCATTTACCTTTTTTTTTCTTTCCTTTTTACTCTTTTCTCTATTGGAAGCAACTTTCATCTAGTGGTCCATTTCTCTCATCGTGTGTCCATATTATTGAACTGAGACAGAATGAAGGAGTTGCACCACCACCCACACGACCAATAGCGTGAGAGCAACCAAAGCAGACTCTATACGTCCGTTTTAAGCTGCTTACATGCACCCGTGATTTTTAGACCAGTATCTGCTTGCCGTGTAGCCACCACTTTCTGTACATAGCTGTAAAAAAAAAAAAAAAGAAAAAAAAGTGAAAATCATGTTTTTGCTTTGTTGTTGTTACCTCATTTTGTCGACAGTATGCAGGTGATGTGTCCAATCTCGAGAGACCTGATTATTTATAAGCGAATATGCTAATCTAAAAAGGGGAGGGGCTCTCACACTACTTATCTTTTTTTTTTTGGTTTTTTTTTTGTTTGTTTGTTTTTTGTTTTTTTTTTTGTTTTTTTTCAAACCATTGGTATCACAATTACATCACTATGATTGATTGTTCTTGTTGTATATCTAATTTTTATTATTATATTGAGTTTGTGTCAGCTGTACAGTTCCATGTTGAAAAATTATACCTGATGCAGAGTCTTATACTGTAATGTGTCTCCTTTCAATAAAGAAAATTACTTCGTAATATAACGCCATGTCCTACTCTCTTAACTTTACTCGGACGTCAAGAAGGTCCTTTGTTAACACTCTAAACACTGCTTCTTCACGGTTTGACGTTCATGTATGATTAAAATATGTCCATATTCAGGAGACCACTTTTCCAGCCATATCTGGTTCTTCCCTAAACTGTTAGTATGAAGTTGGAGGCACACGATTGTAGAGTCTTTTAATGGCCCAAACCTGTTCCAGCATGAGCCAGAATCATGAAGATCTGGTTCACATGAGTTGTAGTGGAAGCGCTTGAATGGACTTCTATCAAGCTCTTGCCTCAGTCCAACTCAACACCTATGAAATGAATTGGAAAGCTGACTGCACCCCAGGCCTTCACCCAATCATTACCTGATTTTACTCAATATTCGGTTTTATTTGTAGAGCACTTTTAACTATGTACATTGTCCCAAAGCAGCTTTCCAAAGATAATTAGGCTATAAAGTTTGAATGTACTATTTTAGTGCCTATAAGTTTATCACTAATAAGCGAGCCAGTGGTGACAGTGGCAAGAAAAAGCTCCATGAGAGTATAAGAATGAAACCTTGAGAGGGACCAAACTCAAAAGGAAACCCATAATCATCTGGTTGGCACCGAATGTCCATTCATTATAGTTGTATCATTGTTGAGATGTGCTGTTCAGTGATCGGTTCACTGGTGGGTGCTTAAATCTAGAAAAAATCTTATCACACTCCAAAATCTAGTGGAAAATCTTCCCATAACAGTGGACCATAAGATATGTGGTCCTTTGGTCAGGTGTCCACAAACTTTTGTCCTTAGTGTATATTATGTGAACAAATGATCTATGTTAATATTCTGGAACATTACTTTGAGATTGACTAAGCTGTGACCATGCTGAGATTTATCCAGCAGCTGCAGCACAAACTGACAAGCATGTGCTTCTTAATCATTGTTAGTAAAATATTTAATAATGTTTAAGTAAATATTACGGGGATGTCATTTATGCAAAATGTGACCAGAAAAACATCTTTACAGGAGAAACATTGTGCGGCAATAAACGAGAAATGAAAAATAAAAGAGGAATATGTTTCCTCTGTGTACTAATCATGTTGCTGTCTGCATGTAGAGATGATGTTTGGTAAGTAGCCATTTCAACTTCACTCCTGTACAATGAGTTCATTCACTCAGTGATTTAAATGCAGGTGTGTGACGTAACAAAACGCTCCTATCACCAAAGAGAACGCGCAGATGTCTGAGTGCAACCCGGTGATGACTTGCACCATCGAGCACCACTCACTTTTTTTTTTCAGTAAGTGTCGCAATCTATTTTTCCCGCTGCTATTCGAGTGAAGAGGCTCGTGTAGATGATGAAGCTCATTTATAAATCTGATTTTGAGGACATCAGACCTGAGGCTAATGTGTATGATGCTCACTTCCCACTTGTGAACCTGTAACTCTCACATTTCACTTATGCTTTTTAAAAAAATTTTATGTATTTATTTTATTTTTTGATAAATACATTTATGCTGGTATAAAGGCTTTCATTCAGAACACTGTAATTCATAAGGACGTAAACAGGGTAATGATCTGTTCCACAAAGTTTGTGGAAACCTGACCCAAACACTTGTGGGCTTTTTAAACACTCTATTCCACATTTAGTCTGAAATTGCTTTTATAATAATGTGATTGTGGGGATTTTGCTCATTCAGCCACAAGGGCAGGTCAGGTGCTGATGTAGTGTGAGGAGGGGTGTAGTCAGTGGTCCAATTCATTCCATAGATGTTCAATAGGGAGCTCTATAGCAGGCCAGTCATCTTTCACTCCAACATTTAAAAACCATATCTTTAAAATCTCTCCATGGAGCTGGTTTTGTGCACAGAGACATTGTCATGCCCCTTTTGAATAATTTAGACCCTTTTCTCCGAGTGACGAAAAATCCTAATGTTATACTGTAGCATACAAAGACATTCTATACAACTGAATGCTTCCAACATTATGCCAACATTATGAGTGTTTACGTACTGTTGGCTATTTTATTATTTTATAGTTGTTTTGTTTTGTTTTGTAAAGCAGAAATGTGTGTAATTTCATTCAATTTCTTGCTATAATATGCATCCATTGTTTGTTATAATGTAGATGTTGCCTACACTTGTTTTTTCATTTTATTACAGTGGATCAAAACACAAATCAACTGAGCTGATGTTAAATAGAGTATAAAGTCTTACCAAACTGCAGTCCTTCATATTCAGGTTTTATATAATATATTGTGGCTTTCTGATCAGAAGAATGCTCATATTGTGAGTGTAAATTTAATGTTCTAAGGAAATGCATTATTTGAACTTGGTGCCGGTTTAAGACCCAAAATATGGGCTTTTCAGCATTTTAACAGAAATGGCATAAAATACAGAACCAATTTATTGTTGGACTCATTTATTTTGTTAGACCTTACATTTGTGTACAGAAGTGCTATAGAGGCCAAAACCTCTACAGCAGGGGTGTCCAATCTTTTCCACAAAGGGCCAGTGTGGGTTGTAGGTTTTCATTCCAACCCAGCAAACTTTATACAGTTTCAAAAACAAAATTGACAGTAATAACAAGTCAAATCATTTCATACTGCTTTGGACAGTTGATAGAAAATATATTTGTTAATTTTATAGCAGTAAAATTCTCTGTGTGCCATGTTTACCCTCATAAACACACCTGTGTGTGTGTGTGTGTGTGTGTGTGTGTGTGTGTGTGTGTGTGTGTGTGTGTGTGTGTGTGTGTGTGTGTTTACTTGCAGGCTATTGTGAGACACTCGGACTCTGTGGTATAGATGAAGGCGTTTCATGCTAGGCCCTGTGGACTCTGCTGAGACTCTAATGGGATAATGGTGCTCTAATCTCTCTCTCTCTCTCTCTCTCTCTCTCTCTCTCTCTCTCTCTCTCGCTCTTTCCCTCTCCCTCTGTCTCTCTCTCTCGCCCTCTCTCTCTCTCTATTTCTCTCCCTCTTCCTCTCTCTCTCTATCTCTCTATATCTCAGGAAGCTTTACAAAGCAGCTGGGGAGGGGACAGGAGGACAGTGCTCACTCTCACAAAGGCCCCCTGACCAGAGTGGACAAAGGACGCCTGAGCAGCCTGGGACAGCAGATGTAATTAAAGAGATTAGATGAGACAGAGAGGAAAACCGAACAGTTTGTGAGAGGAAATAGATTCTGTGTGTGTGTGTGTGTGTGTGTGTGTGTGTGTGTGTGTGTGTGTGATATTGTGTTAATATTAAGATAACATTTCTGATATGAAATGATATGAATAATAAATGGAGACAGACACTTATACAGATATGGGACACATACCTATTCATCGCATTGCACCATGCACCATTCCCACCTGGGGATAATTTACAGTAGCTAATTTACCCAATGACATGTTTTTGAAGATGGCAAGAAACCGAAGAACCCAGAAGGAAACCTGCACGGTTATGTAATGTCCTCCACAAACACTGATCCAAGCTTTGAATTAAACTAGAGACTCTGGGAGATCATAATTCAGTTGTCTCTACACAACATTCTAAAATGAATCATGACAACCCGTAGCAGATATACATTTCTAAATAAATCCTGCACATTGAGTGAGACAGCAGTGAATAAAGTGCTATTGTTCTGATGAAAAGGCTGCCAGTGTGGAACATCTTGTCCAAATCCAGTCTGATCATCTCTCATCATAAATCACTCCCACTTCCTAATGTGATAGAGTCCAGTGTGTTAGTGTATAAGCTTCAGGGTATTAACACAGCTGTGTTCATCTGTTTGTGTGTGTGCGTGTGTGTGTGTCTCTCACATTCACACGTTAATGGCATTAGGAATGCAAGAGAGGCCCAGAAATGAGGCGTGAGCAGGGCCATCATGGTGTGATGATAATCTTGCGATGTTCAGAGGAAAGAGGAGCTACTGAAGTGTTTTCTGTAACACACACACTGGTGCTAAAGATTACAATATGAAAACAGGCATTTGGAAAATAAATGAATTTTAATATATATGACTTTTGTTTAAAACAGAAAATGAAAAACCAGTGTTTCTAAATATGTGTATGCAGTTAAAAAGGTGTTAATTAAATGTGATTATTTAATGGATTACATGTGACCATTCATTTATTCACTGTACAATAATTAATGGGAATTCATTCCTCCAAGAAGAATGTATTTAAAATGATATTTTAATACTTCATGCATATCTAAGTCCTAACTAATGAAACATCCTAAACCAATATAGGGTCTGATGTAGAAGACTGCATGTGTCATTTGCATTAAGAGAATGTCTCGTGGTTTATAGACAGTAATGCAGTATTAATCAGATACACATATATGAGTTGGAATAAAAAAATTGCTGACTGCTGCCTCCTGGAAGAGCATGATCTATGTGATTCCATTCATAAAATGTCCAATGAATTGCTTTATTATTTGCCTTGCACATACAAATTTGGTCAGTTGAAGAAGTGTGTGTGTTGGTGTGTGTGTGTGTGTGTGTGTGTGTGTGTGTGTGTGTGTGTGTGTGTGTGTGTAAGGGGCTCAGACGACTTATTGGTCCTCCAACCAGTGCCTATTAGGTGGCATGAGTCTCAGGGCTTGTTCTCCTTCAGAATTAATCATTGGAGGTTAATTTGAGCCTCAGACAAGTTGCTGTTAATTTAGTGCGCAAGCGACACGAAGGAGTGAAAAGCTGAGGGCCTGGCCGATCCCCCTGGGGCCCATTTATCTGTCAGCCACGACGGCTGGCCTTGATTACTATTTGCAAAAAAAAAAAAAATCATTAGAGTTAAAGCAATTGTCAGATCTCCCTCTGTTTCTCTCTCAAGCTCACACTTTGGCCATTTTGTTTCTTTCTATAGCTTTTACCTCATAGATATCTTATGATGAATTCAGTGCACATTTAGGCACTTGAGCCGTGTGTGTGTGTGTGTGTGTGTGTGTGTGTGTGTGTGTGTGTGTGTGTGTGTGTGTGTGTGTGTGTGTGTGTGTCTGTCAGTGATGTATGGATAAGAGCTTATCTAGCCCGCTGAGGCTCCCTTATGGACAGAAACTCAGCTCCTATAAATCTGTATTTTACTCTTCCCACTAGGGAGAAGTAGAGCTAGTGTGTGAGTTTAATAAAGAATATGTTGTTGGAGAAGTTCAAGCACATGAATTAGTACAGAAATACAGACTGTGTGCATGTTTTGCACTTCTATCTATCTATCTATCTATCTATCTATCTATCTATCTATCTATCTATCTATCTATCTATCTATCTATCTATCTATCTATCTATCTATCTATCTATCTTTCTTTCTTTCTTTCTTTCTTTCTATTCGTTTCTGCGTTTCTCTGGAGCGCTTCAGCAAACATCACTCACCATCACTTCACTGCACATCACCATTCATGTAATACTGTTTTTTTTTTTTTTTTTTCTCAGAAATGAAGATAATTTTACAATAAATTTTTTTGAAAAATTTATATTAATAATTGCATGGAATGAAAAGCGGAAATCTATTTTCCATTTTAAATTTAATCAATTTGGAAGCTTTATTTCATTATTATTTTTATTTTACCAAAAAAATCTTTTTGTTTAAATTAATACAACCCAAAAATGAGGTAAAGGTTAGTATCTATAAATAGGTGCAACATACATTTATTTGTATGATGTTAAATTGCACATGAATGGGTTTGTGATTTTGTCTGCGTGCAAAACGAAATACTTCGTAACCCCCAACACACACACACACACACACACACACACACACACACACACACACACACACACACACACAATTATCCTATTTATAACATCGTTGCCTTACGTTTCTATTAACTGCAACTGCTCTTAAATCAGGCAGGTAAAATAATAATAATAATAATAATAATAATAATAATAATAATAATAATGATAAAAGTAATAATAATAATAACAAAAGTAGTAATAATAATAATAATAATAATAATAATAATAATAATAATAATAATGATAAAAGTAATAATAATAATAACAAAAGTAATAATAATAATAATAATAATAATAATTATTATTATTTAGTGGGTCTTTTACATGGCAATAAAAGCATTTCAAACCCATTCAATTTGTAATTAAGTGAATAAAAGCACCAGGCTCAGAGGATTTCACAATCACGTTCCACTTTAATGCACACAATCTCAACTCAATAAACTCTTCGCAGGTTAGCAACTCTTTTTCACAATATGAAATAAATTAGCAGCGTGCCCTCATGGAGTTACAACAACTAAACAGAACAAAAATAACAAATAGCAAATCAGGAGAATCAGGTGAATTGATTAAAAAAAACGAAAAACAAAACAAAAACAAAAACAAAAAATCCCACATAATAACAGAACAGATCATAATCTCGAAGGCAGGACTGTTTCCTCAGTGCTTCAGCAGATCAGAGCCGGAAAAGTGCTCCATGTATTCACCATCATCACCATCATCACCATCATCATCATCATCATCTCTGTTCCAAAAAAACCAAAACGCACACACACACACGCGCACACACACGCGCACACTAAACAACAGAGAAACAAAACGAAAGAGAACTTCACATTCTTTGAAATCTACAGGGAATTAATTTATTTATCGATTCAGTCTCTCTCTCTCTCTCTCTCTCTCTCTCTCTCTCTCTCTCTCTCTCTCTCTCTCAGTGTGTGCTCCTGTCTCTCTGCCCAGTTACCAGAACATGGGCCGCGTCCCAATCCTCATTACACTGTATGTAGTATAACACACTCCCTATGTGAACACTTTTGGATGTGTGTTATTTTGTCGCAGTGTTCAGTATAAAAGTCTCTTTTCGTGACCGGGAATTCTGGTGAAATAAACCGCTTGTTCTCGTGTGAACGCAGAGGGAGAAATCCGCGTATAAATGGACTATATTCAGATTTCACAGGTGGCTTTGTGTAAACGTGTCTCTCGCCTCGGTTCAATTTGTTGGAGGGTTTTAGTTTTTGGTCCAGAGCCCCAGTGCAGGTCACGGCCTGGCCTGCTCCAGCTGCTGATGCTGACTCCGGATGGCGAAGCGGCTCACGTGCACTGGGATAGGGACCACGATTTTGGGGTTCCGGGACGGCTCGCCCGCCTTGGTGTTCACGTTGCCCGCCTTCACGCGCTTCCACTTCGCCCTGCGGTTCTGAAACCAGATCTTGACCTGCACCTCGCTGAGTTTCAGGGCGTGCGCGATCTGCGAGCGTTCCGTCAGTGACAGATACTTCTTGCAGTGGAATTCTTTCTCGAGCTCCAGTAGCTGCTCGCTGGTGAACGCCGTCCGCCGCCGGCGGTTTTTCCCTCCCGAGGACGCGCTGCCCGAGCGCGCGCTCTCCTCCAGGCCCGCGCTCGCGTCACCGTCGTCTTTGGCGCACAGAGGGTTGGACGCGGGGGCCATGTTGTCGTCCGAGCTGTAGTCAAGGTCGCTGTCCATGGAGAAGCTCTCGTCCTTCCTGGTGCACTCGTCTTCCTTGGGATCGTCCTTTCCGTGACTCCTCACTGCAAAAACATGCATTGGAAAATAACACGTTAATAATAAGTCAATTATAAGTTTGCGCGTGGAGTAAAAACGCCCCCTGAAAACAACCGGACCAAACGAGGTTGCGTTCAATTAGTGCCACTTGGATAATTTATTATTATTGTTATTATTATTATTATTATTATTATTATTATTATTATTATTATTATTATTTGTCATTGATATAAATATTTCTGTTTGCACCCTAAAGGTGAAAGCCATTTTTGCTGGTGCAAAACAAACAAACACAAAAAAACTTGAGACTTGTTTAATACAAAAATGTAGAAGATTTAAAAATATATATATATATTTGGAAGATTTTTGTTTATTAATTGTAGCAATTACAAAATAGCAAAATGACCTATTTACTATTTTTAAATGCATTTTTATTTACAATCATTCCATTAAAAAGAAACTTTTTCAAATGATCGCAAACATTTCAAACGATCAGATCAGTAGTTTTTATATTTTATTTATATTATACACCACGCTTTATGCTTCTTCTGTCAAATTGGAGACAATTATGAATAAGGAATGATTCCAAATGATAAATGGACATTTGGTGCCACTCAGAAGATGATGGGTTCTTCTCAAGGTTTCTTCCTCATACCATGTCAGGGAGTTTTTTTTTATATCTTCTCACTGTATCCACTGCTTTGCTCATTAGGGCATACACTTGTAGATACTGACATATAAATTCATGTTATTTCTATAAAGCTGATTTGGGACAATGTCTAATGTTAAAAGCGCTGAAACTGAATTGGAATGAATTGTACAGTCAGGATGGTCCTTTAAACTTCTCGATGGAGACATTGCTTTCTCTTTACTGAAACCCTGAAGCAGGACATCCTCTTCCTCCATCCCTCAATTAAACAGGACTGAATTAAGGAAGTCATGTGCACTTCACCCCCAGGCTCTAGTCTTTGAACTTCTTTAATCCGCACCTGATACGTGGCTCTCACGCCGCAGCCCCACACGGATTTCCCCCCGAGGCCTCGAAAATCGTTATGTTGTCATTAACAAATCGAGTGACATTTTACAGGACACCAGTCACTCTTTAGTCTCGAGCTCAAATGAAACCCTCCACTATTCAATTATACGCGTTAATGTCCTACAGAGGGACATAATGATACTGCACATGATTACTTCTGGTCCTAAATATTCATTTACTGCCTTTAATACAAATTCTTATAGTTCAGACGCATTTCAATAAAATCATGTAGAAAAAAATCCAGAGCTGTTATTTTTTATATTCTATAATAAATGATGAAAAGGTGCCATGATGTGTGTCGCTGATATATTTTCCAAACTTTGGTGCGCATTTAAAACTCAAGCATCATTTATTCAATGGGAACAAACCCGTGATATTATACTATTTTACTCCATCTAATAATAATAATAATTCCTAACATGGCTTGTTCTGTACTCACCTGTAGCGCATTGCAGAGGCTCATCGTGGAAGGACAGAAGCGCAGAAGTCTCTTTGGTTAAGACACTTTTTCCGTCTTCTGCCTCCAGTCGGATCTCGTGAGATTTGTCGAACGCCGCGTGTAGAGCCTGCGTGCCGAACTTCCGGGCCGCATCCGGGTGTTGGGGCAAACTGGCCATGAGCGTGGAGGTGAGCGCCATCCCCTGCGCCAAGCTGGAGCAAAACGCGCCCGGTATAGCGGCGAGCTGATGATGATGAGAAGTCTGAGTGAGACCGGGTGGAGGTGGTGGTGGAGGAGGTGGTGGTGGAGGAGGAAGCACTACAGAGCGGTAGGGCATGAACATGGGGTAACCAGTGTACACGAAGTGACCCGGACTGGGCTGCTGCGAGCCGCCGATCAGCGAGTCGATGCTGAAGGCAGTGGTGTTTCCCACCGGACGCTGCATCATGGTGAAGGACGAGCCGAATGCAGCACTCATTAACTCGATTGTTTCTTACTGACAAAGTTGCAAAAGTTTATTTGGGGCAGAGGTGCAGGATTTCCACAGCCTTCATTCGCCGCTCATCCGAACCGGACCACTGTAATACAATCCCGACAAACTGAGCATGGGTGTGTGTTAGAGTACGTGTCAGGTGAGAGCGCAGAGGGAGAAGGATCCTGAGCTCAGCCACCCACACACACACACACACACACACACACACACACACCGCTGCTAATCCTGTGATAGGACTGTAGGTCCGTTTCCGGAGCGAAATCAAAGTCACTGCGTCTGCGTTCGAGGTCTTTTCTCCACGCAAAGCAAAAAATAAAAATGTAAAAAGAATATTTGCGCAAAAAAACCCCAAAATGTGCGTATCTCAGTCTGCACCCAGATACCCAGGATACCCTTTTTGTCGTATCTTCGTTGTGATCCACTTCAATTCGCTTTAACTTTATCTTCTCAAGCTCTTCTTGCTGATCCTGACTGTTTGTGATCAGATGCTACTGCTGATGATCTGAGAGTTTAAATTGCGCTCCTTGGGTTTAAGCGCCCCGATCGCGCGTCCAGACCACGCCCACAAAACAACCTGCCCTTCCTATTGGTCCGTCTGAGCGCGTGGACACGAAGCTTCCGTGAACGCGTCTCCTTTTGTCGGATTCGGTAAAGTGCTGAACAGCATCTCTGTACATCTTCAGCGATCTACAGCCACCATTCAGCTGTCACTACTGTCCCATACTGACTAATAACAGCTGCAGGGATGATCAGATTTAAGATGTGCAAAAGATGATGAATAATAAGGTGAGAAATAATGATCATGATCATATTCTCCAGTTCCAAAGCAACAGTTCAGGTTGTCCTGTAATATCTTAATATATCTTAAGCTTTAATAAAAAAAGGTGTGCTATTTTATAGTTCATTTAATTCATACTGCCAAATATGTAGACTGCAGTAAAAAATAAAAAATTTAATTATAAATTCAAAATATATTTTGTTGATATATTAGATAACAGTTTTTAAAACACAGCTTTGAGTTTAGCTCTTATTGAATCCCTTTGCACCTTCACACACACACACACACACACACACACACACACACACACACACACACACACACACACACACACACAGTTGATGCACAATTAATGCTATATGTATACTGAAATCCAACTCAAATCATAACTCAATTCAACTCTAATCATTGTGCAATAAAAATGGATGTTATTATATTATATTATATTATTAATTATTATATTATATTATATTATATTATATTATATTATATTATATTATATTATATTATTACTTTGTTTATTTATATCAAATAAAACCAAATGGCTCTCAGCAGATCCGGCAGATCAGTCTTCAAACAGACATTTTCCGCATCAAGAAATTAAACATTCAACAATTCATCGAAAAATATTATAAACTCTGCATTTATTTGTTCCTGGTTTGGTATTTTTACACTTCTACCTATAATTGTCAATACTACATAGTGTATCTTTAAAGCATTAATGTAAAAGTATATTACCCATTTTACTGAGCACACCACACACACACACACACACACACACACACACACACACACACACACACACACACACACACACACACACAAACACACACACACACACCACTGCTTGGCTGAATATATATTAAACTGAAACACAATGTGTTTTGTGACATTCATTCGAACTAACATTTCTTTTAATGCATTTGCTTAAATCATATAAAGCCCTAGAAGGTCACGTTGGTCCATTTTCTCGAAGCTGCTTGTGTAAAGAATTTTAATAATTTCTAATTGAATTTTTAGTTGCGTATCTTCCTCATTATCATTTCATACGGCGTTGATATGTATTTATCTTGTTATAGAGTTCAGATAATTGAAGAAATTGTTGGTGCGAAAGACCTGCAGCCACATGTTTATTTATTTATTATAATCATGTGCTTCAACCAGATCATTAAAATCCATGTAAGCCCTTTTTGTACATGGCCCAAATTATTCTTAATCTTCAGGGACTTTTTCCGCACCCACCCTAAACCCATGACCTCTGATCTGCCCCCCCTGAACCACCCGCCCCGATCCAAATCAAGGACACCCCCTTCCCTGCACAGGGTCACAGGGACACTGTCTCATTAAAAGGAGCCTGAGCTCCAACTGCAATGCAGACATTAAATAGCAGTATTTTTCAATTAGCACTGACAAATTCAATCAAAATTCCATAGATTAGAACGAAATGAGGCATGGGTCATTTACAAGGGGATTTAATTGCACAGCCATTAGACAAATAGTACAGCAGTCACTGTCTCATTATCAATCATGTGGAGGCATCAATAGAAAAAGGAGAGAGAATTGGAGGGTGTGTGTGTGAGGGGATGGGATGGGGTGGGGTGGGGTGGTATGGGGTGGTGTGTCATGGGGAAGGGGGGGGTAACACTCTCTCTAATATGCTGCCATAGCACCAGCACTGGAGAGCAGTTAATAAATACC
The DNA here is from genome assembly GCF_014805685.1 of Silurus meridionalis. Taxonomy (NCBI): domain Eukaryota; kingdom Metazoa; phylum Chordata; class Actinopteri; order Siluriformes; family Siluridae; genus Silurus; species Silurus meridionalis. The sequence goes on along the minus strand of NC_060884.1, from coordinate 7,686,865 downwards.
CCCCTCTGTACTTATAAATTATCCAGTTTAATTAACAACATGAATTCTGATTGGAATATGATTTAATTAAACCTTTCCTGCATGGTGGTGTGTGGGGTCATCCATTATGTGGAAGTAAGGGAAGCATTACTGCAGGCTAAATTAAGGAAGGGCCCTAGAGACACTGACTGCCCTTAAGACCTTCAGCACGGGAACAATAAAGTGCAACAGTGGCGATAATGGTTGCCGAATATCCACGCTCAGACTAGCACACCTTTCTTCACCATGCATGAGCTGCAGTATATCACATGCCAGGACATATGGCACTTGTGCTGAAATGCCCCTTGCATTTGGAAATGGTTTACTCACTGGGTGAACCAATTAAAAGGCTCTTATTGCTGCTGGACGCAGTTTTGCCGGGAAATGGATTCGGAAACGTTGCCCGAAGCATTTGACCATTCAACATTATTTAGTTACCGTGTCTCAGGCTCAACCTTTTCATCAAGACCCAAATGTCAGCTATAATTTATTCGGCACAGTTCGCCTCTTCCAATGAAAACATGACTCGCTGTTTCCTTCACTCCTGATTCAGATGTATTAGGAAAGGCCACAGGCATGGCGCTTTTTCTGCAGTCTACACTTTTAATTCTCTCTGATTGTGTTGAAGACAGCTATTAAAAAATCCCTGGCCTTTTGGCCCTTCGATTTTGGATCATTTGATCTAAATTAAATTGATTTATTAACCTTTAAACTGTCCCTGGACAATGTGAGATCAAGCCTGGCGAATTTGTTCTTCCTAAGGTGCAAAGGAATAAGTACAGGGCTTATTGATCCTCTTCTCCAGTCAAGTGGTGCTCATGATCTCCCATATAAGTCAATATTCACAGAGGCAGAACAAACACTGCATTCTCACACTGGGGGATTGGAGAGGAACTGTGCATATTATACTGTATCAGCATTGAAGAATTGCTCTCTCATCAGCTCGTCTCATGTCTAAAGCAGTCAAAGTCTTTAATGTGCAATTCAGACAGTCTAAAAACTTTTCCCTTCTTTTTACTGTAGATAAAATTTCTTATACATACATTTTATTATACAGACATAATGTCATATTTACCTACATGTATGTATATATTTTGCTCTTTGATGTTGCTCAAAGCTGGACACATTGTATTTTTTCATGTTTAATCTACTTGTGGCTTTAAAAAAATAAAAAACGTCACATACAGAATCATATGTTTGCTGTGATTATGGGAGTAACGTGTGCTAGTGCATTTTTATTTATTGATTTATTATGAAAATTTCAGAACACAGAAAAATACAGAATGACAATTCATTAAATATGCCAGTGATCAATAAAGGATTGCATTTTTTTATGTGGAATGTGCAATATCTCTGCCGTGTGCCATGTGACAGCATGGTTATAATGTGATGTACAAAATAGGAATTAACTTAAAAAACTCCCATGTGTACATGAATAATTGACATAAATGTCAAGCATATGAGAAATATATACAAAAATGTGAATACATTGTCCAAATGCTGCATGTAGAGAAACTTGGGAATACGACAAAATACCAACTTGTATTCACTCTGCTTTAAAGCCTACCAGGATTTGTATTTAGTGAGCATGAAGCGGTTTGAACATATGCTTTAGGGCTACTCTGTCACCTCGTTGATTAGGCCAATTGGTTTTTTGAGGCAGATATTTGTATCACTTGGTGCATTTTTACCGCCAGTCACGCTTAATAAAATAAGTCTTGAGTGCTGCAGTAATCGTCACATTCTGCATTTCATTTGTAGCGCACCGTGCATTAAACTGTTCACACTATGACACGACGCCATGGCCCAATTCATCTTGTTTTATAAAAGAGAGGAAATGAGGTGAGGCATCAGTGATCCAAGCCTTAGGGGCACATTTTCAAGACAGATGAATGACGGGGGCAGTCACAGCACTGGTGCAAAATTTGTGCAGAGGAGTTAGTGGGTAGAGCTGTACACCTACAGCATGTCCTGAAATATCACTGCTTCTGTTATTCTGTCACCACATGTAGAGTGGCATTATATGCATTAACATACTTTGTGAGCACAGGCATCCATAGACAAACATCACTTCATTAAAAACCTAATGAGTGTATGTATGTGGCATTAAAATAACAGCCTGTGTAGTGTGCATGTAGTGTGCATGACGTCCAACAGGAGGCCAGAGCTTCTTTTTCACTTCCATTTGTTTGCTTGTGCCTTTGGTTTTTGTGGGACCCTAAAACAACAAACCATCTTACACTACAGCCTTTAATTTACAGCGCACTATAATGATTTATTTTATTACATTTTATTAATTAAATATCTATGATAAGTTTAAATGTAGCAGAATTTATAATAAAGCGTATTTATATTTAAAAACAATAATTTGATTTCATTTTGTCAGGTGGTCTTCAAAATGTAGGGACACACACTTTGACCAGGAGCGAGGCTAGAAAAAAAAGATATTCAAATCATAATTTTTGAGCATTTTTTGTAAATGCAGTTCAAACCTTCAAAATCCAGGTGTCTTGCACACACCTAATTAAAGGCTATAGTTATTTTAAAACTCCTTGCAGTTGTTCAGTAACAGACCTCGATCACAGCATTGCTTAAAGCATTTTTCTGCAAGCAGGGAAGCCCTCTCTGTGTGAAAACGCCTATTTAACAAACAGAATCTAATGATTCAAGTATTATGCAGATGTGTATCAGTGTATTTGTTTGTTAGAACAATAGAGCATATATTTCTGATCTTTCCATTTAAAGACCTCAAATCCTTTTAATCTTTATTCATACATTTGCATGGTGCTTAAAAACAACAGATTTTCATTTGTTTAAACAATGTTTAAACAAAAACCTTATAAATTAAGTGACCAGTCATTTACAGTAAGAATTACTCTGACTTTGTAAGAACTACAACTCCAGATATGACAACCTTTATAAAGTTTATAGAGTTTAATGGCACAAACAATGTAATGTCATTTAAAACAATAAAACAGGTTGAATTGCATTGCTTCATATTTATTACTATGACTCCTTTCTATAGCTCTAATAGAATTAAATCACCTGCCACTTTGGGTTGCAATGGAATTTCCACATTGGCACAAAGCCAGGTTTATTAATTGTATATATCATGTCTTATTTTTGATCATGTTTTGGGCCTAACGTGACACAAATAAAGACATTTCAATTAGTAGACACTTATTGGTTTAGAAGTACAGGATATCAGTTTCGAGTCTGCCTTCATTGTGGTCTCACACATGGTGGCCATATTAGATCTGATGCAAATTCACCCTTAGGCTACTCACACACACACACACACACACACACACACACACACACACACACATGTCTCAAAAGACGATTATTTAATAATTACATGCTTAATTACTGGTACAGGCGAGAGGACTAAAATAGAGTGGAAGTCTTATGATACTAAAATTGGGTTAGTTCCTTGCTCATTGCCCTTTTTGCCAATTCTTTTCAAGCAAATCTATAAGAAGACTTCAAACAGAAGTAAAATGAATTTCAGTACTCAATAGAATTAACTTTTAATTGTAAGTACAGTGTAGAAAATCAGATCAAAGTGACTCAAATCATGTAGACTTAGCCTTGTTCCAATTTTCTTTTGCTCGGTGTAATTTAAGACTTTGGCAACTTTAATTATAGAGCCATTATAGATAACAGAGCAATCTGAACTCTATCGCTTAGTTCAGGCTCATTATGGCGCATCAGAGTTTTAAAGGAAAGATGAAAAACACCAGGTCAATTACGACCTGCTTGTCAACATGAAAACGTAGAGAGCAAAAGAGACTAGTGAACAGGTAGACGGAGATTCAGAGGAGCGTATAACAGGAAGAATGAGTGAGAGAGTGTCAGCAGCAGGGTTAATCCTGAACCAGCGGACATTTGATGAAGTATTGTAGTTCCACGGATTTGCGGTGGATTCAACATTATTATGGTGAGAGGGCGAGAGTATGCTCAGCCTTCCCGAGGCCTAATGAGTTCTGTCTCCTCATTCTTCATACGCTAATTAGATACACACAGCCTGCTCACCACAGCCACACCAACCTGCACATGCCTATGCAGAACTGTGGCTGTGGCAATGCTTTTATATGATTAGGTGTGTAATGTGTTAGGAACAATAGGCTTTATGCTGGATTAGTGATCTCACTTCTGGAATATTCATTTATTGCCATAATTCTCATTAGCAGTATTTATTAACTTTTGTATGATTAGTAATAAAGTTATGAATCCTTCTAATGATGTCCTGTCATCTTTTACTTGCTACTTGATCCTGTTTATGGCTTCTTTTCAAAGTACAAAATAAATAAATACATAATTCTAGTCTTCATGGGATCCTACGTTAGCGTTCACATTCAGAAAAATCTGCTGTATAAATTTCCAGGACATTTCCATGTATTCATTAGCCAGATCCTTTTATCCAAAGCAATTATTTTATTTGTGAATACAATGAAAGCACAGGGCAAAGCAGTTAAGGGTTAAGATCTTGCTCAAGGGCACAACACTGTCTCTCTGACAGTCCTGGGAATTCATCATTTGTCTTAGCGCCAAAACCTAACCCGCTGAGGTATCACAGTCCCTGCAGACCCACCGTACGAATTATGTGACCTTGAACATTTTAATACCGCGATACTGGGAATTCTTGAAGGAATAAAAAAATAGAACAAAGATAATTTTATTAGTATAAATGCATACTAAAGATTAGCTTCAGGGTCCTAACTTTGTTCTGAACTTAGGGTATGTACCTTATAGAGTTTTGCATTCTCTCCTTGTGTCTGTATGGTTTGCACGTGGTTCTCCCTCACCAAAAAACATGGCACTAGGTAATGTAAGGCATGATCTATTCTGAATGGCCTGTAGGTGCAATGTGAATGTGTTTGGCTATAGTTTGTGTATTTCATAGTGGAACCTGATGTAGAACCCTGCAACTGATAAATGTGAACCAAGTAAAACCTATTTAGAAAGCAAGGAACCCTTAAGTGACCTAAGACAAAGAATCCAGAAGACAAGATTTATAAAAAGCACTAAACCTCACAGCCCATCGCTTTCATCTCATTTTAGTCTAATGAAGAGGGCTTGGGTTAAACTGGCTAGCGGGAAACTCATGCAAAAAATACAAGCTATGTGAATAATCACTTGCACTTCTGGTTTTCCGGGGCCATTAAATGTGCTCATTGGGGTTGTCCCTCCCCAGCTCTAAAAGCCAGCGCCAGGTCTGTGATTTCCCAGATTCCCCTGCTTGAGTGTCTGACCTGTGCAGAGTGGCTGGTAATTAGGTGGTGGGGCAGCGTTGTAATTGACGAGGAGCACACCTGGCTTTGAATGAACAGCTCACCTGGTTCAAGTGTCCCAGCATGTACGCTAACTTCGACCTGTCCAGTTCACTCTCACTGTAGGCACTTTTAGGGAGCTTTTCAAAGGAGCTATAAAGAAGTAACAGGTTTGCACTCCTTCCCACATAACTTTTCTTAAGTCCTGGTAATTATTGCCAGTGGCTACTCTGTAAAAATGCTGCTGTTTCGTTATTGTTCAACTATTGAGACTTAAATTTAGTGTTCAAAATATTGTGCTTTTGCAACGAGGTCCATAATGTGATTAAATCAAGAAATTAGTTTCATTTCTTTGCAACCAGTGCTGAATTGTTACTGCTGGATTATAGTCTGTCTGGAGTTTCAATTGTTCTCTGTATCTTTCAGGTTTTTGAGCACTAGCCCTTTTTACTTTTGTAACTCCTGCAACAATTATTCACTTCTTTCTGGGCAGTTTTTTCATGGGACAAACAATGAGAAGAGCTCACAGAGACATGAACAATTCTGCTGTATAGGTAAAGGTTATTGCTAGCCTGCAAATGTGGCTAACCAGACCCTTCTTCAGTCAGATTTTCACATTAAGCACAAAATAAGCAAATGCTCTCTGTCTGTATTTCTCATTCTCCAAACATTCTTAGTTAAAAATTTTGCAAGAGCAAATAATAAAGTAATAAATGATCTCCTCGTCTCTCTCAATCATGTTTAGTAGCCACTTAACCCAGTCAGGGTCACGGTGGAGAGGGGAGCTTCTCCCTGGAACGCTGGGTGTGAGGCGGGAAAGCCTTTTTGACAGCAAACCAGTTCAATGAATGATGAAGCTTTCAATTTGTTCTTGTTGACAAGATGAAATGATTCATCCTTGATGCTTGGTTGGATTAAGAACACATTTTCAGCACTTATTGGAATTCGGCTTTGCTCAGCGGAAGATGACGTGTATGAGGATGCAAAAACCAATAACAATTTTTGTAAAAAAAACTCTTTAAACTTTCTGTTTATCACAGAACAGGATTCACTGCCAAGTACCGTTGAATAAATAAATCAATGTAAACATGCTTGTCTTTAAACCGTAATGACCCTAATGACTGTTATGTTATAAATTTATGCTAAATGTGCTGTTCGTGTTGCCTGCAGGATCAGACATCATGCTGTGCAGTGATATGAGGAGTCTTCCAGCTGTGTAAAGGAGTTTGTTAAATACCAAAAATCTGATTGATCACACGCAATTTTATATGCTACAAAACTCAGACTAATTAACGAATAATTAGCAAATGATAGAGAATTTCTAGAAATCACGCTTATTAGCATAACATTAATTGCTTTGTTTTATAATACCCAGCTGGCTAATTGTTCGGTAATTGAAGCATTCAAAATGACATCTTCGGGAGCTTGAACGTGGCATTGCACAAAAGAACGAAGGCCATCGACTATTATATCTGTTTATAACTGTTGAGCACATAACACTACATAAACAGTCATAGTCTAATGTGACAGGTCTTTTTTTTCCCAGGGACCTCCTGCCAAAGCTCACTTTTACAATCTCCATTTAGTTAGAGGAAAACATTTTAATTGGGCATGGCTCACTCTTCACCCTAAGGGTCAGTTTTAGGGTCTGAGGGTTCAAAAAGGTCACATGACAGAGAGGAGTGGAAGGATCTGGATGCATCAACATAAACAGTTGTGACTTGCTGCAGGAAAAAAACGAGCTGCAAGGAAAAGCACCGGCCCTGAAGCTTTTAAAAACGAAGGAACACAGACACGATGGTTAAAAAGCTCCTTGAAATGACGTTCTTTGTTTTAGCACTGTGTCATGCTCTCGGTGAAAAGACGCACGTGACTGATCCAATTAGACTGATGTTTAATTAGAATCACTCCTGAAGGGAAGACGTGTGCAAGGTTATGAAATTACCTATGAGAACAGCAAACAGTCAAAAGGGGCAGATTAATTACCAAAGAAGTGTCGAATCCAGCCGCAAAATTTTCCTTCTCGTGACTGAGAGATCTCTGCAACAGATACAGCCACTGTGCCCTCGACTGCATGCTTCATTACTGAAAAGTACACAATAGATGGCCTTTTATAAGTGAGTGCACTTTAGCAGATGTGCTTTAACATTTGAATTAGAAAAGAGGTAAAAAAAGAAAATCTCACTTATCATAGCATGATTCTTAGCTTCAGGGCTTTCGGGATGAGAACACACATCTACACACACCCTCCTGAATAATTCAATTAGATGTGAGTTGAAGCTGGAAGGAGCACAGAGTCTTGAGTGTGTTTGTCATGCTCTATAAACCCACCTGGCGCAGAGAACGAGAGAAGCGGGTAGAACGGGGAAGGATCAAGGGATGGATAAGAAGAAAAAAAAGGCGCTGGGAGAAGAGAAGTGGGTTAATACGAGAACATGCCAATCCAGACTGAAACTCCATTAGAAAGAGGAGAAGAGTGGAAGAGAGTAGGAAGAGGAAGTGGATCAGCTGCTTGGTGGAAACAGACTGGCACGTTTGCACACCAGGCACAGAATGATGCTGTCGGTTGGGCCGAGATGTAGCAGCGCAGTCGTGCTGGCACCCACGGGCATGGCGGCCCATTACACAGGATAATTAGCAACTCCATCGCTGAGGAGCTAAATGAGACTGCTCAGAAGAGGCGCTTCCACAACACAACACATATCTGTAATACGATTTATTTTCCTTCATTGTTTTTCTGCAATGTAAAAAAATAAATAAAAGGAAGAATTCTGAGATCTTTTTATCCATTTTTAGACAATTCAATCCCAAGACCAGAATCTAGGGGGTGTTCAGAGATGCGGATAATGTTACAAGTACAGCATGTTATCAATGATATGAGATATATATCTCGCACAGGACTGGCCTGAATGAATTTAGAATCTGTATTCTAAATTAAAATGGTCTTGTGGACTATAATTGAAGTGAAAATTCTCACAAATGGTGAGATGGGACACAATAGAGCAATTAACTCAGGGCTATAAAATCAGCTAATGGCAAAATGTGCTAATCATAAGCATTTTTCATTAACAAGCTAGCAAATTGGGACATTTACTCCCAATTATGTCCATGTCAGATCCAAGAGCTACAAAAGGATGTGGAAAAGGTAAATATGGGTAAATGCATGCACAAACACTGTATAGTAAAAAGGAAACAAAAAGGGAGATTTTGTCACTGTGTTGCTTCTGGTCTTTGTGACATTGGATTTAGCAATTAGAAAGGAATGTAAGAGTTCAGTGTCAGAATGTAAGAGTTCAGTAATGTTTTGCATAAAAATTTATTTAAGTCATATTAAACTACAAACACAGAAATAAACCAAACAAACAGTATCATTGTAAAGGAAATAATACAGCATTAAGAATAAGAAGGAAAGTTCGCTGCTGCCCTCCAGAGCCCAAATCAGGAAATGCAGTCTCCCACGTTCATTTTCAAGTGTCTTCAGGTTTTACATTGAAATACTAAATTAATAAATTACTACAGTATTAAAATGTAAAACTATTGTAGAGAAGAAACTAAAGGCCTTAAATTAAGTGAAACAGTGTTGTTATCATAAACAACGACAAAACTACAACTCTTAGTATAACTGGAAAATTCACTTCTTTTTCTTTTTCCCCTTTGCCTCTGCTGGCTTTTTTAATCCTTTTCCAGGTTTCTTTCCTTTTTTCAGCTCTGCCGCTTCTTGAAATGCCTTTCCTGCCCGTGCCCGTCGCTTGCCTAATGGAGTCTGACTGTACCAACCCTGCATACAACACAAGGATTATTACATTTATTTATTTTTACTGTTAATGTTAAAATAATTTTCCTGTACTGCAATTGAACCTAAAACCAAGAAATTAATATATGAATAATAATAATAATAATAATAATAATAATAAAAATAAATACAATTACAATTACAATTTATATATATATATATATATATATATATATATATATATATATATATATATATATATATATATATATATATATACACACACACACACTGGCGATCAAAATTAAAGAACAATTTATAAACAATTGAACAATTCTGAAATAATGTCATCTTTACTGCTCAACAGTTGAAGGAGTTTTTGTCCTGTCTATACCATGCTACCAGAACCCCTTTTCCACAAATTAACTAAGGCATTTAAAAAAAAACCCATTACTTTGCAGAAAACACACTGATCAAAATTAGAGAACACTTTCAGATACCTTCCAGTTATTGGTGTTAATCTGGTACCTGGTGATAATTTCCTTGATTATCTGTCAACCCCTATTTAACTGGCAGCCTAACTTCCAGTTTTCACTGACTCTTCACTGATGGTGGGACGTTCTAAAGTGACTGAAAGCCTCCGGCAGCAGGTTGTCCAGATGAAGGCCAAAGGGATGACCCTATCAGCCATAGCAAGACAAGTTGGTCGTTCCAAATCTGTGATTTCAAGAATATTGAATCTTTACAACATCACAAACTCATTCAAGTCTGCCAAGAAGGCTGATCGTCCACGGAAGACAAATACAAGAGAGGACAAGATACTGTGGAGGATCTCAATGGGCAATCGTTTCCACACTGCAGCTGGAATTGCTCACCAGTTCAGCGCTGAACAGGGTAAGGATCTGTCTCGTCATACAGTGTCTCGACGTTTAAGAGCATTTGGACTGAAAGCCCACTCTGCAGTGACCAAACCTCTCATTAGCAGAAAGAATCAAAAGGCTAGACTAAGCTTTGCTGAGGAGCATGTTGTGTGGACAGAGGAGAACTGGTCCAAAGTTCACTTCAGTGATAAAAGCAAGTTTAATTTATTTGGGTCCGATGGGAAACATTATGTTCGCAACAAACTGGAGAAAGACTGAACCCAAAGTGTGTAAAGAAGTCAGTGAAAGGTGGAGGAGGAAGTGTCATGGTTTGGGGCATGTTTTCTGCAGCAGGAGTTGGGCCTCTTATACAGCTACATGGCAGAGTGAATGCAAATGTTTATCAGAACCTTCTTCAACAACATATGGTTCCTTCCCTCGTTCATCACCCAATCAGCCCACAGTGTTCATGCAGGACAACGCTCCATGTCACACAGCAAAACGGGTAAAGCAGTTCCTTAAAACTGAAAACATTGAAATAATGACATGGCCTGCCCAGAGTCCTGATCTCAACCCAATAGAGAACCTCTGGAAAATCCTTGGCGACAAAGTTATGCCCAAGAAACCCACTACAGTCACCGAACTGTGGAGGAGACTGGAAGAAGAGTGGACCAAAATCACACCAGAGCAGTGTGAGAGACCAGTGCTGTCCTGTGGCCGCAGATGTGCTGAAGTCATTCAGAGCAGAGGCCTGTACACTTCCCTTCTAATTGCTGACTGTTGTAACCTTCAGAAAATTTTGTTGTAATCTTCTTCCATGCTACAGTCATTGTTGTTCTCTAATTTTGATCAGTGTGTTTTCTGCAAAATAATGTTTTTTTTTAAATGCCTTAGTTATTTTGTGGAAAAGGGGTTCTGGTAGCATGGTATAGACAGCACAAAAACTCCTTCAACTGTTGAGCAGTGAAGATGACATTATTTCAGAATTGTTCAATTGTTTAAGAATTGTTCTCTAATTTTGATCGCCAGTGTATATATAAATCAGAAGATAAAATCAGATGATAAATAAGTATAAAATATGAGATATATATAAGATAAAATATAAAAAAATTAATTATCTCTCAACTGCCAGGCTTACATTGTGCTTATGTAATCTTCAAGTTGAGATAGAATCGACCACAACACAAACCAATGCAAAGTTCAATTTTTTCACTAAAACAGCACACGGTGAAGTTTTATTTCTTATTATACAAAAGAAATATGCCAACAATTATTCTTGTTCTGCTTACTTAAAGAACAACAGATCATAATTGTATCCATTTATTGTTAATTTATTACTGGCTCATTCTCACCCGTCAATTCTTTATTTTTATTAACACAACTCTATTAAAGCGCTATACATCCCTTTTTTTTTTACAAACATGAGCTCACAGATGCTCATAAGTGACTAGTGACTACTCCGAGATCTCTGTACAACAGAATAAACGAGCTTCTCTTGTGCCACTTGGTAAACCCCCAGGTTTGTGGAAGAACTGTGAAACATGTACAAGTTTCTATTACAGTTACCTTTGCCTTAATATAAACCTGTCTTTTGCCTTGCTGTCAGAACTAGTGGCAGAGATGCTGTATAGAAAAAAGAAATAATAAAAGAATAAAAGCTGCCTGTGTAGGCAACCTGTTTCTGAATAAAAGCTTCTATCCTCGAATAGTTATCAACACTGACATTGTTGTATTTCATGAACCTTATAAAGGACTTGACTCAGATATTTAAATAGTTTCTGACCTTAAAGGCCTCTTCCTCCTCTTTGTAGACAGGGTTCTGTCTGGCAAGAGGAGGGATAAACTCCATCGCAGTGAGGGGTTTCTTAGTTTGCTGACTGAGGCGCTGAGAGGTCAGAACACTGCCCACAGCATGCAGGATGTGACCCTGAGTGTAGCCATCGGTGACTTTAGCCAAAGAGCTGAGGTCCAGAGAGGGGCTGAATCGAACACCTCGCATTTTAAGCAACTCTTTCCATAGATCTACACACACACACACACACACACACACACACACACACACACACACACACACACACACACACACACAGAGTACATTCTGTTAGACATAACTCAGATACAGTAATGTTGTTATGCTATAAAGTAATATTCAGTTATACATTCATACTTATTCTTGAAGCATAGTCTGGTCTGGGAATTAGGATGGTCTTCTTGTAAACTTTACACATTGCTTTGAGGTCTGCATCAAATGGTCTGCGAGACGTCCCCACCAGCAGCACACGATCCTCCGCTTTAATGGACTTAACCACTTTTGGCAGGTCTTTCTTCAGTCTTTTGGGCTCCATCTTCAAAAGAAAGATGTAACGAAAGAGGTAGATGAGTAGATGAATGGTAGAATCTGTGTGATGTATCATTTGATAGCCACAAGAGGGCAGTAAAACCTAATTCACTAATGCAGCGTGGCAAAATCTGATTGTTTACATGATTCCACAGTGGCTATAAAAGCTATCTCACTTCAATGAGACACCTGTTGTCAGTTGTTTTATTCAGTTATTGTGTGCAAGAATGTCTCTGCGGGTGTTTGTGTGCTTGAGAATTGAAAACACGGCCCAGTTGGCAGACAAACCTCTTTCTCTTGTTTTGGGACTTTTTTGTAGAATGTTTTCTCAGCGTCTCCGATCCAAATGACGGAGGGCTGCAGCTGGCGAGCCACCTGGCAAAACATGACAATAAACACGCATACATTGAACAACCCGGACACCCGGAGCAGAGATAACACCATCTTTAATCACCAACATTCTCACAATAACCATCGCTCAGTTATGACTCGAAAAACCTAGCACTGTATTCTGCTAAAAACTACACCACACATTAGATGTCTAGGTGCTTTTATTATATGCCTGAGTGCTCTGTGTGTGTGTGTGTGTGTGTGTGTGTGTGTGTGTGTGTGTGTGTGTGTGTGTGTGTGTGTGTATACAGATGCATCTGGAAGATAAGGCCTAAGTAAAGAGACAAGCAGCAGATAGGAAGGTGGTCCATGCTTTGCATAATGGCAGAGTAAGTGGAAGTTGTGATAGGACACAATTCTACTCCCAGCATGCATTAGGAGAGCTGCTGAAAGAAATGTGTGCACACAATGCAAACAGGGCCTTAATGTGTTTATCTGCAAATCCAGCTCTATTTGACCTGAACTGCTCCAGCACCACAAAGCTTGTCTTTCTTCCTGCTTGTTCTCAACACAACCCGCAAACCCTCAAACTCTTCATAAAACAAAACATAACGGCTGCACATTTTACGAGCAGACAAGAAAAAAAGAGGTTAAATGGGGACAATATCCCCCAGTTTTCAGTTCACGTCTGTTTATGTTTATATATGTTTGGGGGAAATGTCAAACTTGAAGATGTCATGCACTGTATGTTTGCGGCTTCTGGGACATAGTAAGCAACCTGTCTGGATGTGCGTGCCACGATGAAACATGGAGGCAGGCGAGCATACGGAGCACACAAAGCCTGACTTCTTATTTCAATTTGATTTAAACTAGTGTTCTACGAAACACGTGAGAATTTAGCAGTTGATGAGGAAAAATAAAAACACATGTCTCTAATTCACACTAACTTCTTTTTTGGAGTGAGATAACAGATTGTACACAATCACAGCAACTTCATAGACTGCGCATAAAATATGTATATACACTATATTGCCAAAAGTATTGGGTCACCTGGTGAATATGCTCTTATAATTCCCTCCACTCTTCTGGGAAGATGTTTAGATTTTGCAGTGTGTTTATGGACATTTGTGTTCATCAGCCACAAGAGACCTGGGGTGCAGTCAGCGTTCCAATTCAACCCAAGGTGTTTAATAGGGATGTGATCAGAGCTCTATAGCAGGCCACTCAAGATCTTCCTCTCCAAAACATTTAAACCAGATCTTCAAGGAGCTCACTTTGTGCACAGGGGCATTGCCATAGCAAATTTTTTTATAGCTCATCTAAAGACAATTGAGTGCCTCTAGCTTTGTGGTAACAGTCTGGAAAAGAACCACATACAGCAGGAAACCTTAGGTGACCCAATACTTTTGGCAATATAGTGTTTAACAGGCAAGAAATCACATCCAGTGCACAGGAGACTTTTAAGTGGTGATGCCCACAGCAGCCATTGTTGCTGAATAACAGTGACAATGAGCAAAAGTAAAATTCTGTCACAGGCCACTGTATACAAACCAATGTATACTTTCTTCTAACCCTAGTCATTTAGTTGTGTTAGTTGTAAACACATTGTATGTCTTGTTTCAGTCCAGCAATGCTGTGAATCCTGGTATGTTAATTGTGCAGTGTTGGCTTACTCTAAACCAGAAACAAATTCCTTTTATGCTCAGGCATACTTGGCTAATAAAGCTGATTCTGAATTCTTCCCAAAAAATGGTCTGCAACCTTTTTGTAAGTTCAGACATCACCTAAATCTCAAATCTGATTCAATATTATTGATGTTCATAAAAGCAGCTCTGACAACAGTTCAAATCAAAGGTTTCTAAATAATTAGCTCATTCCACATAAACAGAGCCCCATAAAGCAGATCTAAAATGCATTTTCTCTTTTTTCATCAAAAAATGGTTTTTATTTTATATTTATTTAACAATTATGGAAGGAGTCCAGTCCAGTATCAGAGCTTTGCAACAGTTAGAGGTAAAAGGTTTCTTATAAGTTTTGCACCATAGTCAAGCCTTTAAGCTTTTTGTATGTCAGATTAACTGAAGGAACAGCTACTGAAACAGGAACTTGTTTTGCCGATATTCCATAACAGTAAACTTAGCTTTAATATTTTGATAAACAGAAAATGGTAACCCATGACAGATGCTTGTGGTATAAAAGGAATAAAAGATTATGTAATTGCAGCTGTAATGCATATGACCATCATGTTATTAAACAGCATGCCCAATTGAGACCCATCCTCAATTAAACATACACAAAATGTAATATTAATTGATCCTGATATTTACTTGATTATGAATGCTTATACAGTGTTTGTATGTGTAAATTAACCCTCTGCATAAATACAGCATAGGTTTTACTGCTAGTAGGGCATCTGTTTATTATTATCTATATGCTTGCTCTTGTCTGCACAAAATGTTGTGTGACAGTAGAACAATGCATGATTATTTAAAATTGATGTCACTTTGTGTTTATATCCAGAGGCAATTGGGTCTTTTTGGAGGTTTTATTTTGAGGGCATAAGAATTCTTAGCAGGAATGTTTGTCATCTTGTAGGAATTGTCTGAATTGGGTGTTAAAAAAATGCTACAGTTCTAAGTTGTTATAAAAATGGTCCCAAACAATAAATTTCTACTCTTTGATTTTCATGTTGCTGTAAATTATCACTTTATCTAAAAAAGAAGAAGAAGAAAAAGCCAAACAGTGGTCTCCTTACCTTCAAGACCATATGTAAAAGATACTCAAGGCCGCTCTTGCCCGGGTATTTTCCTGTCAGGTTGGCGGGGGAGAGGTTGAACAGATTGGCCCCAGTCTCGGTACACAGAGCATGGAGCAGCATCCTTTTACCCACACCTGATGGACCAGCCAGCAGCAATGAACGGATAAGGGGTCCTCTCTCATGTACACTCTGAGAGCCTGAAATGAGCACCACAGCATAGTCATTTATACCATCATTCTGTCAAAGGAACTGTTCAATCAAATACACTAAATATGTATTTAAGAGAAGAGTCACTGTTTATGTGAGTTACTATTATAAGAGACTATAAGCTATTGCTTAAATGTAGCATTATAAGCTCTCATTTTAGTGGCTTCCTTAAGCATTTGCCAAAACCGTTATAACACACATAACAATAAAATTTGCTTAAAGCAACAGAAAGTCAATCTTTATCTTGCTAATAATCCAAAAGTAGGTGTCTATAGTATTAGAACACTTTTCCCCCTTTAAACATAAAGATATCGACATCCATTTTAACTTCTGCTCACTTAATGCTTGTTAAATTGGGTGATGGGATATATTTTAAGATTAAGTAAATACCCTCGAAAATGTGTTAAAGATTTAATTTACAATAGTAATTGAACTTTCCTATATTAACCACAATGCTGAATGTTTCCTGAGACACCAATAAGATAAATTTTTATCTAAAGAAACCAATGCAGCAGATCTTGAAGTTTGTCCAGGTTCCATAATTTGACCAGGTTCCAAAGCTTCAACTTTGAACATGTTATTACCAATGAATTTAACTCAATACCACCAGGCTTACCAACTAACTACTGTGAACAACTCTCAGCAGATTCTTGGGTTTAATTCTGACTTCAATATTAGCTGTTTTTACTGCTCCTATGTAGAAAATGGTGAATGATTTAAAAAAAAAGGTCTTGCTCGATAACTTTTAAGAAATAGCACTGAAACCTGTACATTATCAGCTTTAAGTTCAGTCACGTTGTTAACATTTTCCCTTATATTTATGTAGATGCAGTATATGCCGGCACTGCCCTCAACCACTACCTTCTCAAAGGAATAACCAGAATAAACAAATTAGCACCAACCATCTAAGCACCTTGCAAATATTTCAAAATAAACCTATTGGGTCGAGTTTATCTTTAACACCAGTACGAAGCTAAAACTGAATAGCATCTGGCAGCTAATCCAGTTCTAAACTGTTTGGTTTATTCTCTTACAACTTTCATTTAACTGCTTTAAAAGCCGTAAGGTTGCACAACGTGACATTTGAAAACATTGAGCTTTTATGGTAAACCAGAGGTGTGCAATTATTATAATCTCTGTGAAAAACATCAGTTCGCAGGTTCTCATGTGATTTCAGATCGTCAGTGTAAGTATCAAAAACCAAGCTAAGAAAATCTTGCAGAGTAGAATGTAGAATGGAGCAGCATTCCTGTGCAGCAGGAGGCGATATAAACAGCAAATTTGCCTCAGCGGGAGACGTGTGTGAGCGCATGTACGTGCCTGACTGGATATATACTTCCCTATAGACAGAATTAGAAACCAGTTAACGCATTGCACTTTTTCATTTTTCCCTGTAACCCTGTAAACTGATCAATGATCATTGTGTCAGAAGGGAAGTTCTTTAGAAAATGTGGAAACTTTCTAAATACACAATCTAAACAAAAACAAGTGAAGTCTAGGCTATTATCTTCATTAATATGTTTCAGTTCCATTGTATTCTAGCCTGCTATGTTTAATATTTACCCTTATCCATTTTCACAAATCCTAACCTAGTTGAGTTCAGTTGATTTTACACTACAAATTTCAGATGTTTCCCCAACTCATCTTTGTGTGGGATTGCAGTGGCAGCTACAGCTGAGCAATTGAAACAAATGGATTAAGCTTTTTTGCATCACCCGTGAAAAGGCCCAAACAAAGAACTAATGGCAGAGTAAACGGTAAACTGTAATAGTACTTCTGTACAGGCCTCAATCCAAACAGTCTATGAGCAGGAAGAGTGATCATAAACATGTGCTAAATTGTGATTTGCTTCACTGTGGAACACACCATGGAAAGGTTTGTGACATGGGAACAGTGCGGAAAAGCCTCCAATTCATCATTTCCTCTTCAAATTTTCCACTATCCTGGTGTTTCTGGCTAAATATTTCCCAACTCTGATCTGTAAAGATTATCCAAACCTCACTGCTATTTCTTCTGCTTCTTCTCACTTTTTTGTTGCCTATAGAGTCTCCATCCTGCCTGTTTTCTTTCTCCCCTGGCAGAGAGGTGATGAAATGTCCTGGGGGTCTCCATCACTCTCCTTTGCCGAGGCCTGATCACAGGCCACACACCCTCCAGTGTATTATTATTTTTAAGCTGCTGACTGATCTCTCATTGTTTTAGTGCTGTAGAAGCTGTTTGTGTGGTAACCTAGAGCTATCTGGGACTCTTGGCTCCTGAGCGTTGTTAGGGGTTATAGCGCACCGGGACTCTAAACAAGTGTGCGGGTGTGAAAGGTCTTCTGACGGGTTATTAAAACGGGGGATGGAAGAGTGAAAGGGCAGTGGGAGAGGATGGTGTGATACCAGACACCGGTGCGCTCGTCTCTAATTGCTTGCTCACTGTAGAGAAAGTGACAAAAGAGGCTGGGCAGCGCAATAAGCCACAATAGGGTCAGATACAGTTCAGAAGGGCATGCACTGTATGACACGCAACACATATGCACACAAGGCTTCAACAGTAACTCTCCTAAAAAATTCATGGGAGCCACTCCAGTTCCCAGGGTGTTCATTAGCGTCCCCTTGGACATTTTTCTACACACAATAGATCCAATCAATCATCTTGTGTCACTCTGAAGTTGTGCAATACAAAACCACTATCATTTTGGCCTTATACGTTTGCTAATGGTTCTATATTTGACTAAATTTACTCCTATTTCCAGAGCATCCTGGGACAGAGTGAGCAGACATGGGAACACTTACTCACCCAGAGGCAGCACACCATAGAGAGCAATGAGCTGTCTGACGTCTGAGAGGGATGGCATGGGCTCAATATCTGCCTGCCTTAGGCTCGTACCCAGGTAACTGTATTCCCCTGGGGAGACAAATATAACATTTATACAAGCAGGATTAAAACAGAAGCACTTGGAGCATATAAAACGTGCCTGATGTCAGTGACTAATATTAAAAGTCTGTTAATCGTACGCCACAACAGCATGTGTGCCGAGTTTTACAGATATGAGCAATTGCACTCACCTTGACTAAGAAACAGACATATAGAGGAGACAAAGAGGGGGCATTGACTCAGTTCTTCTTTATAACATCAAGATAAACAGATAAAGGTGAATCTCTGGCTGTTTGCCTGCATAACATAATGTTGCTGTAGCAACATTGCTTACTCCACCAAACAGCATCAAAATGGCATATTTTACATGTCAGAACTGATGCGTTTTTTTATTCACAGCACCACACCCAGGACTGGAAACAGTTTAGACACGAAACTTCAATGTAAAGGCACATTTGGTCACATATTTTCTTTTTACGGCTAGCTAATAAGCTGTTCAATGGCATCTGGAAATACGTTACAAATACCAAAAAACGGCATTCATTTGAATTCTTGAAATATATTTCTTCGACCTGAAAGAGACAATGCTTGTGTGCATGTGTATTACTACTGACAGCACGTAATCAAGACCAACTGAGGAAGCAAGAAGCTAAAATAGCTCTCCTGTTAACTTCTGTTATAACTTTCCTGGGTAGAGTATTGACCAGGCATATGGAAATTATTGACTCATCTGCCACAATGAGGAAGAGAAAATACTCTGTCATGCTGGGATACACACGTACGCACACAGATTATGAATCAGTCTTTGGTGGTGTATAGCTTCAGATGTTACTGTGAAATTCAGAGCTCTTGATCTGTCTTTTCTGAGGCCTGATTTACAGATTGAAATGTTTAAAGAAGTGGGCAAAAGTTTAGCATTGAGCAAAATGGACCTTATGGAATTAAATACACACTTGGCAAACTATAGCCATATTGGACACTCAGTGTACACTTCAAAAGCAAAGCAGGTTTGAACCATTCCCAAAAAAGATTGAACATATATCATATATATAACCTGGAAAGATAGACATGAGTGTTTGTGACTCCGTAATACCGAGGTAATCACGTAGATTTACGGCCTTCGGCTGAATCAGAATGCCTTCCAGAACGAGCTCTTCGTATATTGATTCAACAGTCCTACAGAGACAGGGAGGAGAGAGAGAGAGAGAGAGAGAGAGAGATGGAAAAATAGAAAACAACAGCAAAGGAAAAGTTAAGTAAGAAGCAGATGAATCACTCACATAGCATCTGAAATATCAGCTATTACACAATCCACCCATCCAAGACCAGATTTTACTACATCTAAAGCTATGCCTTGCTTTTCAACATCACAGTCCTTTTACTGCTAAATCTACCAGGCTTTAATTTGACATTTCACAGACAGTAACCTGACCGAATTCCAGATTCAGACCTCTAATAAATAGGCTGAGGGCAAACTGAAAGGTAACTGAGCCAAGATTTATCCTCCTCTGGACAGCATTGTATAAATTATAGCAATGGATGAAAGTTAAAATAGAAGCACACAGATCATACAGAACCATCAGACTGATCAGAGTATGAGGCTTCACGGTAAGACTTTGTTCTTTACACATGATCTACAACATATATATGTTGTATGGCCAAATGTTTGTGGACACCTAGCCATTTTTGCTAATATTAGATTTTTCCCCAAACTGTTGGCAGAAAGTTTGAATCACACAGTTATATAAGATGTTTTTTTCATATGCGGTAACATTTTTTCTTTACTGGAATAAAAAAAGGCCTAAAAATGCCAAAGCTGGTATGAAAGAACTCGGGGGTGGCCTGAACAGATCCCCAAACCTATTGCACACCTTATGACTCCTCACCCTGCATCATCACTGCTTAACCTTACTAATGCTCTTTCGGTTTAATGGGCGAATCCTCACCAAAATGTAACTGAAAGATTTACTAAAAGAATAATAATAGCAGGATTAGGTTTCAGATGGGATGTCGAAAAAGCACATCATATGCGATTGTTTTATATTCTCTACATATATACTGTATGTACTGTAATATCTATGTATGAAGGATATTAAGCATTAAGGATATGTTCTTATTACATTAGGATTGAACAGGTCATGTTTTACTAAAGAAATAGAAAATACAGATACATGCATTATTTGTACAAGATAAAAGATTTTACAGTCGTACTTCATTCTTGTGCAACTAAATAAGGACAAACATCATTTACATGATACAAATTGAAGAGAAAATACAAATTATTTTTGCCTGTCATCAGTGTATCCAGTAGCCTGACCTAATCACTGTTTCACAAAGATAAAAACATTTCTTACATATTTATATACAGTTGCGATTTAGAGTTTTTAACACTTTAGACCTTTTTTTTTTATATTTCTGTATAAATAAGAGCCAAAACATCAGATTTTCACACAGGTACTAAAAGTAGATAAAGTGATTCCAATTAAACAGTCGAGAAAAAATATTATACTTGACCATTTATTTATTAAGAAAAGTTATCCAATATTAGATATCTGTGAGTGGCAAAAATATGTGAGCTTTTAGCAGTTTTAGCAGGATTAGCAGTTAAATGAAGGTCAAATTAGAGTCCATCTGTTTTCAATCAATAGGATGACAATCAGTTGATCAGTTAATTGTCACCACACGTGTTTGTGGAAATGTATCATGGTAGGGGGAGATTACTGAGGACCTCAGAAAAAGCATTGTGTTGCTCAAACTAGAAAAGGATACGAAACCATCTTTAACAAGTTTGCACTCCACAGTCAGACAGATTGTGTACAAATGGTGGAAATTTAAGACTATTGCCACCCTCCTCAGGAGTGGACAACCAACAAAGATCACTTCAGAAGTAAGATGTGCAACAGTTCACAAGGTCACAAAGGAAACCAGATTTACTCCTAAGCAACAAAATGCCTCTATCTATTAGGTGGCTAATGTTAAAGTTCATGAATACGCCATCAAGAAAACCCCAAACATTCTTGTTGTGCATGGCAGAGTTGAAAGGAGAAAGCCACCACTCTCCAAATAGAACATGGCTGAGGACTGTTGAAAAATGTGTTGAGGATTGATGAGACCAAAATATAACCTTTTGGTTTAAAAATGTTATGTTTGAAGGAAAATAACCACTGCATTCCAGTATAAGAACCTCATCCCCTTTGTAAAATATGATGGTGGTAGTATTATGCTTTGGGCCTGTTTTGCTGTTTTTGCCAGGATGGTTTGCCATAATTGATGGAACAATGAATTCATAATTATACCAGCAAATTGTAAAGAAAAATATTAGGACAATTCTCACTGAATTAAATCTTAAGAGAAAATGGGTCATGCAGCAACTCAACAACTCCAAGCTTAGAAGTCATTTTGCTAAATAATGGTTAAAGAGAAACCGAGTTAATGTTTTGGAGTCAAAGTCCTGACTTTAATGCAAGAGGACCTGGAGCAAGCAGTTCATATAGCAAGGGGGAACTGGCAACTCAAGAGTTGTGTAGATGCAGATAAGTCAGGGGGCCCATACTGACCCATGTCCACCAGCTTGGAAGAAACATGCCTGGTCTGATGAATCACATTTTTTTTAATTAGGGAAGCGATAGCAATCGTTGTGACAGACACGAGGTATGGACTTGGTCTCTAAAATTCCCAAATCTGTAGTATCTATGGAATGTGCTGAAGAAATAAATCTGATCAATGCAGGCTCCACCTCACAACTCATAGGATTTAAAGGATCTGTTGCTTACTTCTTGGTGCAAGATTTTATTTTTAGGGCTGAACAGTGTGTGTAACAGTGTGTTTTTTGGAAAACCTATTTTTTAAAATTGTTTTTAAGAGGCACTTACACTCATTACTTTGCTAGTTTGATATTTATTTCTGACCCTGCAATTCAGTTTATCCCAGAGCAGTAGTCTAGTTGTTTCTAAGCCGGGTTCCAAATGAAACACTCCTCGCAAGGGTCTAACAAAGAAGTTGAGTTCCGTGTTGTGCAGCAGGTGCAGAAGCTGGCTTCAAAAAACAGACGCATGAGTGCTGCCAGCATTGCTATCCATCTATCCATCTATCTATCTATCTATCTATCTATCTATCTATCTATCTATCTATCTATCTATCTATCTATCTATCTATCTATCTATCTATCTATCTATCTGTGTGTGTAGGTGTGTATGTGCGTGTGTGTTTTTTATACAAGTACAAACATATGGTATTCCTCCTTCCTACTGCTTTTATTGTTATCTACACAACTATTTCTCAAACGTTATTAAAAGATTAACTGTCTGACCTATTACAGATGTATGGAAAATTCTGGAAAGATGTTAGAAACTTTATAGAAAAGCTAGAGATAAAAAAAAATGTGTAAGCTGTTTAAATATAACAGATTTAAAGTTCACTGTAAGAACAATTTATACGCTTGACCGCATAAAACACTAAACCTTTTTCAAGTTTTAAAACACCCTGTGATCATGCCTTTGGGTGGGTTTTTTAAAGCCATATAAAATCCATAATGCCTATAAACATGTGTTTCTTCCTATATATATATTTGTTTTAAAGATTTTTTTTCCAACCTGTCAGCTGTAAGGTCTTTCTCTTTCTTCTTCTTCTTCTTTCCTCCCTTTTTGGCTTTCTTTTTCTTCTAAATTTAAGAAACAAGATATATAAACAAGTCAAACCAAAGCAATGGCATTCATTTAGATGTCAATTTATAATCCAGTCAGAGCTTTTGAAAATGTTAAATCTGTTAGTGTGCTGACTGAACCAGGAACACAAATGCATTGTTGCAAACCAATGTTTGTAAAATGACACTTGACAAAACATCTTGCCCGTGGTGAGCGATGTACTCGTGCAAATGCATATAAACACAGTCTCCATGTTTCCCTGATAGGAGCCCGTTGGCCATACATGACCCTGTTTGTTTATTGCTCTGATTAGTAATGCACTGACTTCAGGCTTGAATGTGGTCCTTGGAAGACTGAAGCCCTAGTCTAGAAGAAATTTCACTGGAATATTCACTGAATGTGTGATTCATATTAAAACTTGGTGAATTTGGTGTGGCTCAGTGCACTATGCTGCCAATAGTGCCTGCACTTTAGGGAGGTTGTGAGGATAGTAAAAGTTATTTAAAAGTACAAAATACAACACTCCCTGTTTTTTACTTCCTAAGATTAAAAAAAAAAAATAGCCGTCAGTGTGGAGTAGACCAGTGGTTAGGATGTTTGTCTTTTGAATGGAAAGTCATGAGTTTAAATCCCAACACTGTTGTACAGTTTATGAGGTAATTGTATTTTACTCAGCAAAAGTGTCTGACTGCTTTATTGATTATGAATATGCTTTGGAAATCTGAATAGTTATAACTTTTATGACTAATTCTGTTTGTACGCTTTACGCAAGGAATAAAAGACAATTTGGCATGCTTTTATATGAATTTATTTAATCACTCAGTGGCGTCATATGACATCCTCAACTGTTTTTTTCTCATATACCACAGCCATTTCGCTATTAACATTTTATGCGTTCAAGAATGACACAAAATACGTTTTTAAGCCATTTATAGTTACTGTGTGTTGTGGAACAACTTCAAAGAAAATCTGTACTTTTGAACAACTGTGGTCTAAGAGCAAACATCCTAACCCTTTAAATCATTATAAACTAAAAAAAAACAAGTGAGCAGCCCAATTTTTTTCTAATGCGTGCCATGTGGCTGTAGTGCTGGTCCATTCCAATATGAAAGAAAAAATATTTTGTACAATGTCAGCCAAGACTGTGTGTGTACTCAGGTCAAAGAAAGGCCAATTTAAACTCAAGAACAGAGTGCATTTTACAAAAACACAGAAATCTCGTATGTCATCTTTTGGCTGTTTTTGTCAGTCAGAAAAAAAGGAAGGGGTGGGAGGGTATTATTCTGTGGTGAGAAACTGAACGTGTAATCTCTATCACACACTTAAGACGTCAACACTATTTGGTAAGCCTGACTGAGTTGCCTGTTTATAGTATGATGTAAACATCAGTGATCATAATTTGATCTTACAACACTTAACACATGTCGTAATGGCTTTTTTTTTATATGTTTCTTTTGGCATGTTATTCTTATTCTGTTCTTTATCTGAATTAAATTTAGGTCGACACTTTCACCAAGAAAAATTCTTTCAACCAAACTGGTTTATTTCCTGGTTAGGAATAAATTTCACAGACCCACTGAGCACAGGCTTGTTTCATGAATATAATCCAGATATTTTGCTTTTATCGACTGAATATAAACATACAGACGGGACAAACAAATGACATATCAACTGCTTCATTCATAGCTGCCCAGAGCACAAGCTAGTTCAGTGGAGTGTTGATATAGCTGTCATCAACATTGCCTTTTTAATGCCGACAGCAGAACAGAGAGGAAAAAACCCTTTTTCCTATTTCAAAAGAATACTTTTTATTCGATACACTATACATACAAAAGTATTGGGGGATACCAAGCCACATGTGGTTTTTCTACATATATAGATTGTCTTTGGATTAAAATTTCCCTTCACTCCATGAACATATGGTATACATGGGTTAAAGTGGAATATCTTGCCTGTTGTAGAGATCTGACATCAACCCTTTTAACACC
>NC_060884.1:7504355-7656855 GCF_014805685.1 Silurus meridionalis | reverse complement strand
TTACATAATTTCTGTCTTCAACCACTAAAGGTGAACACACCTTTGGAAATGAAGTATTATAATAAAATTTGGAAAGAAAATCATACACAAATCAGTCTGAGAGCTAAATTAGCTTGTTTGTAGCTTTTGGATTGCATGTAGATATTGTATTTAAGGTTTGATAAATGTATATGATAATTTTAGTTTTTCTTATATATTGGTGTGTGTGTGTGTATAAATGCATTTTTCTGAACTAGGGTGTATTATGAAGTCTTAGCAGAGCTCTTACCTGAACTCTGATCTCCACTTCCACCTCCATTCTCTTCTCCTCTCGCACCAGCTCAGGGTCAAAATGCTGGTTAAAGTTCTGGCTTTCGTCTCGTGCCTGCCAAACCTCTGCGCCACAACATATACATCACACACAGACACACACAGACACACAGACACACAGACACACACACACACACACACACACACACACACACACACACACACACACACACACACACACACACACACACACACACACAAATAAAACACTCAATACACTACAGGGAATAAGAAAATGCTGCAGAAGATGAAACATAAAACTGTACAATAACAATAGAAAAAACAACCATAAACTATTATATAAATTACTATGTACTTAATTATATGAACAATGAATTCATTTGTTTGTTATTAGTACATGCCTTTACTTATCATTAGTTCATATTATACTTTATACATTACACAAGTATTAATTCAAGTATTAACGCATGATTATTTACGAATTGTTAATCATTACTGACAAAACAAACTAAATGAATGACAAAACCAAACATATTCATATTCATTCATCAACACATCATCAACACATTTACACCATTTAGAGAAACAACAAATAAACAAAATAAAGTTTTTAAGTATCAGAGTACCACTGGACAGTCCCATACATTTTTTGCAATGTTTCTGATGGGAAGCTGATCTTTGAACCTCTAACAGAGGAAACACAGGTGCAGCTGACCGGGTGAGAATGTTAAAGATGATTGTCCTGAGTTTCGTACTCTCATGCGCCATATCCTGACAGGAAGTCCATTTCCGTGCACTTCCTGTTCCAGGATAGGACAGGGTGCCAGGCAGATATGGGCAGGGACTGAGTGACTCAGAGGACAGCTGACATTTAGGATTTTTATGGGGCGTTAGTTTACTGACAATTTACTGAAAAATACGTGATGGGAAAAATAATAATGGCTTGGTGGAAGTTTAGTTGGAATACAAATGAAACAAGTTGGTTTCTATTATCACTTTCATTACAACAGCTAGCAACAGATGTTCTTTTTCCTGAAGTTAACATGAGATAAAACTCTGTACTGAAGACTTTGCTGTGTCAGTTACATATTTACCACAACGCTGTTGAATTCTTGAATCTGATTTGGCGAACGGTGTGGATGGTAGTGTTGTGCACACCTTGAAGAGCAGGCTCTAATTTAAATCACACATAAATGAATGCACTCATTTTAATCTGTGTTATAGAAAATATAATCAATCATAAACTCACTCATTTATTAATAGCTTTGTGCTATAAAACTCAACTGACTGCCAAGGAAACTGTTGCAAACATTATCATATTGGTAAAGTGTAATTCACTCATGCACTGACTAAAGCTTTTCCAGACAGGAGTTTTTGAATGACAATTCAATTATTGAGACAATTGAATAGAAATTAATTCATCCTTATTTAGTGTATTACTGAACTAGCTGTTTGTGTTATCAAATGGCTCAATGATGTTACTTATCATCATTCTTGTTTTTTCTTTTATCGTGGTAACTATATCTGACCTCCATTCTTCATTATTAGAAAAATGTGTCTATCTATAAGTGTCTTTAAGCTGTTCTTTTCAGTTCTTTGTAATAGTCATACAATCTTCCCAGAAAACTCATTACAATTTAGACCAATTCAGTTTCAACTATATTTAAAGCTACCCACTATAAATTCACATTTTATCTTTAGTTTAGTGATACCAATCATTTGCATACATTTGCATCAATTTACATACAACAGACCGACCTACAAACATGGTTTTCGAGGACTACAACACCCAGCCACCACACTCTCACATTCATGTTACTAATCAAACACACCTGAACATTATCACAAACTCATAGTACTCTCATTGCTAATTGTATACTGGTTCACATTGTTTATTCATCATCTGTCCCTTGCCTAAACATTTTACATTGAATTGATATCTCTTTGATATCTTATGATATCGCTTTGTTTGTCATTATTGATAATGCATAAATTGCCTGAATTTGTGTCCATACCTGCACTGCCACATTATAAAATAATAGGAAAAGCCTCTTTGTACTATATCGGTAAGAGAATGCATGCAGGTAGTTGGTTTGAAAGAGGCATATGTAGAGGACAGGAGGCTATGGAGATGGATGATCCGCTGTGGCGACCCTTGATGGGAGCAGCTGAAAGAAGATGATTTTGCGTAAATGTATTCCTGCATCTGGTGTGGCAGGTAATGTCTAATCCTTTAAAAAGAATAAAAAACAACCCTAGGGAAAAATTGTATAGGAACATTTTAGGAAAAATCTGTCATGTGGCTATTTTTTTGTCTGTTAATTTTACGTTATACTTCACAGCAGCAAAAGTAAATGGGAAAATGGCATCACAGAGGCTACTAAAAGTGCTGTTTAATTTATGCTCATTTTTTGACCAAAGATATGCTTAAGACCATTAAATGCTCAATAATTGCGATTTTGGTATTGGCCTATTTTTTGACCAGGAATGTACATTCTTGGGAAATCTTCATGGCAGGTATGCTTGAATAGCTTGAAGTGAAAATGTGCAATTAAGTGTCATGTGTCTGGGATTACAATCATATTTTTGTTTAAATTCTTCAAGTATGTTGATTTATGTTTCGCTTTAATACTCATCAAATACTTAAATCAAAATGGCCCAAGCAACATTTTACGCTTTACAGTATTTTTCCACTGAAGCCCACTGAAGAGTGTGTAATGCTCTGAATTTTTTTTCCTTCAAAAAACATTGTCTAGGAGCATTGAACCTACCATTGTTAATGACTGACAACTCTGTATTTTGAGTTGTTTTATTAGATTTAACAAAGAGTTAAAGGGCACCATTGATGATTGTGTCTGTGAAAACTAAAAATAAGCATTAGACTTTTGAAATTGGATCGGCTGCCAGGGTCAGAGGTCAACCTGTCCTCCACAAGGCCTGCTTTTTAAGGTCAAAATTTCCAAACATCCCCAGGCAATCTGATCTATATAATTACCTTAGCGCTTCAGTGGGGCACAATCATGCAGACCAGCCTGTTTGTTTAAAAAGTATATCTAACTCAAAATACTGAAAACAGGCAACTTTTTGAAGGTGAAAAAAAAGAAAGATTTGCTGAATTCAGTCCAAAATGTGCAGGGATAAAAAAAGAGAAATGGTGAGGGAGAGGGGACAGAGAGGGGGGAGCCACAGCTGATGGAAATCCCAACATGACACCATCTGTGAATTCCATGCTAGCTGGACATTTGACAAACCAGGGCTGTATAGAGCGATGACTTGGCACATATTGGACCACACACATATGTGCAAACTGGACATGGAGAGTGGAGAGCGCATATCTACCACCTACCACCTGGGGACAAGCTGAAAGGCACTCAAGGGCTGGAGTGTGCATGGTTTTACCACTCCTGGTCTGATCTATAGAGTCCTGCTGCGCTCATCATTTGGCTTTTCATTAATATGCCATTAGTATGCCAGTGAGCATGTGGTGAGAGTACTCCTCTCTTTCAACTCTTTTGGGCTGGAAAATGTTGCACCCTTTTATGTTTTTTAGTTTCTCAGTGGGCAGGAATAGACACTTCTGAGTTAGAGATGCTTCCTAAGGTACAGGCCCTTCCGGTCTGGGTTTAAAATCAGAGCTAACATCCAGCCAGAACATCATGATAGCTCTGGGCAGGAAGGGAGTTCTCCCTGTTACAGATCACCCGAAAAGATAGAGAGTAAAACAAAGCGGACAGAAGGAAAAAGATAACCAGATTTGCGTCCACTTATTTCTAAGAAAATTTTCCAGGAATATGGCAAGTTGTCATAAATGTAGATGTATCCAGATTTTCATATACATCCTGGCAGCTGTTGTGCGTGTGTTCCATATGTCTCTTCATGATGTTTTTTAGGCTGCAGTTCCTTTTCTACTTGCTAGCAATAAATTAAGTAAAACAGTAGATGATGGAAAGTCCCTTAACATTTGATAGACAGCCGTGTAGAAGTGAGAGCAAACGACAGAAACAGAAGACTAAGACATGATGAGAAATAGAAGACAAGAGATGTTATGGAAAAACTTTCAACAAGCCCAGACAAGTGTCCTCCTTCTCATCATTTGTCCTAATGGCTTCCTCATCCTTAGTGCCAGCGATCCACATCCCCAAAACCAAAGTGTCAGACCGTTTCCCAGTGAACACTGGGTCTCTAGGGGGCAAGGCAGCCTCCCGTCTGATGTTGTGTATCTGGGTAAATACAGAGCTCACCTTTCTGCTCTATTACAACCAAACAAACCCGTAAAATAATAACATCCCAATTACAGACAGCTGATAAAACAGAGCCGAAGCTATAGAGCTGGTGAGTCCTCGCAGCCAGGCTGCTTAGTTATAATCACCATTTAGACAGACCAGATGTGCTATTCCGGTTTAGATGCTGCTTTCTTTTTGGACAAATTAATAAGCCTGTCTTTTGGGAGATAAACTAAAGAAAACAAATGATTAGTTATATTCTATTGTGTATTTTTAAAACACATTAAACAAAGTCCCAAATTAGCTTTAAGTAATTAACATGGTTTGTTTTATTGTCTTGGCATCACATGTGCATTAGAATTTATTTTGATTTTTTTCCATTTCGTTTTGACATCCTTTAAAGCAGTGTCAGTGTCTTATTGGTATAGAGTCACTTCATCTGTTCGACCTCTGAATAAAACCTTTAAGAGGGCAGCAGAGCTAATGAGCATTGAGGATTGCAGTTATAATTCAGGATGCGAGAGCTGGAACTCATTGTGGCTATACTGTGATTAACGTTTAGGAGGTGAGTCTGCTTTTCATTATTACTCTTAGCTTCATTCTCGAAGAATGTACCCCTTTGCTCCCAGGGTTGCGTCAGGTGACATGCAGAGGGAAATTGTAATGGAAACAAATGAAGTGGCTTTAACTGGTTAGATAATTGCTTCCTACATAACACAGAGCCTCTGCCCAACTCGCATGCACATGTATATGCATAGTCTCTCCCTTTCAAACACTAGTGTCACAGGCACACACCTCCACACAGCTTGTGAAGCTATCACACCTGTTCTGTTAGCACAATTGTTGTGAAGCAATTATAGCCAACTAAATTTCTGACTGATTAAACCCATAAAAGATTTGGTACCTAAGCTACAAATGAGATGAAGCACGAAGATGAAAATAGCTAGTAGCAAAATAAGTTAGTCATCTAATGTTAATGGATAGCTAGAATCATATATTTAATTACTGGTTGGGGAAATAAATACATGAGCAGTTAACACATAAAAGACTAGACCAGCTAGAACAGCTTGAAAAATATTTGCAGAGATACTTATACTATCACACGAATAATAAGAGTTTAAGGCAGTGCTAGTGTCAGGAAAAGAAAATATTGCAAAAATGTGTTGAATTTTTGCATAATAGGAAAATATATTTTGTATTTACAACTAAATATCATTATATAAATGTCATTTGTGATAGTGAATTGTTTAAAACTTAAAATTTGAGGTTATAAACAGCCTGTACTCTGTATTTAGAAACATTCTTTCTTTAGTTGATATGATTTGGAAGAACTTGGACATAATTTAACATAATTAAGTATGCATTGTCCCTTTTGAAGAGGTAAAATGCATGCCCTGAAGGAAAAAGAACTGCAGTACAAGCCTGGAAAAGCATCACAAAAAAGACTATGAAAGATTTGTGATGTCATTGAATCGCCAGCTTGATGCAATTATTGCAAGCAAGCAATATTACCCATAATATTTGTACAACCAAATATTAAGGTTCATTTTCCTAAAATTACTATAGAACTGTCTGTTCCAGATTTTTTTGCTCAGCTAAAAATTGGGTGGTCCGTCATACTCATATTAATGTTTTTATCTCAAACCTAACACTTTCGGATTGGACTGTAAAAAAAACAGGCAATTGAACATTGTAATCTTTGGCAAATCTATGTGGTATAAGCGGAATGACAAACTCCAGACTGCTGTTATACAAAAATTATCCACTCGGCCTCTGCATTATACCACTTTAGCATAAAAACTATGCAGATGTTCCACAAAATTATAGGTAATTATAAATGGTTAAAAAAGCCATGATGTCCTGTTAATTAAAAATGAAAAATTGACTTGGTGTGGTATACAAGGAATAAAACAATTGTGCTTGTGCTATTATATTAAATCATATAAGTATTCTGCTTTCCACCAAACATCTTAAATTTTTCACATGGTAACGAAGGACCAATAAAGAAAGTGTCTGTAAAACATTATGGCTGTTCTAAATTAAAGTTTTAAAAAACCTCTTGAAGTTTCTATTACTGTTTGTGTAGTGATTGTTTTATTTTATGAATCTTGTGTGTTAAAACTGCATTTAAGATACCCAGACTGTGACATATTAAACACAAATTTGTTTTGTTAGTCATTGCATAAAATGCACTGCTCACCGCTGATACACATTCTTGTTTCATCATTCTTACGTGGGTTTCCATTGTATCTAATAGCTGCTATGCCTACCATACATACACAAACATACAGCTTCAAATGAAGATGAAGCATCAGTGACCACATCAAAGAATGTTTCAGCCATTATTACCGGAGCTGTTGAAACCCCTTGCCCTAGCACACACAGATATATAAGTGCACATCTAAATCTCCCCTAGCTTAGCCAACAGTGATGACAGCGATAGGGGCAGATGCTGTGCAGCTGTGCAGCAATATGCCTCGTGGCATCGTTTTGGATTTTCAGATTTACAGGCACGTGTTCATGCACAAAAAAAAGTGTAACCTTAACGAACGTAATAAGACTTCCTTGTAAAGTGAGCCGACGTGATTGTTTTAAGCCGTTGACTGATTTGAATCTAAGATTCATGACCTCCTTTTGGGACAAGATGTTCTAGAAGTGTAAATCAGAAAAATGTAAAAACATGTTGGGTCAATTATGGTTGTGTCATAGGTCTGCTGAGCCCAGACCTACAGGTCTACAGGTGAGTGGTGGTGTTAAAGAAGGCGAGATGGATTGCAATTCCGAGGAAGGAAGGGAGGAGAGGAAGGGAAAAGGAGGAGGTGATGGCTGACCCAAAACAGGGCCTCACCCTAACCCTCAACCTCGTTCTTCTGATAGACAAGCCAGGAGAAGATGGATGAGCTGTTCTACGATAAGAAAGCTTGAACTCAGGACCTTTCACATTCTAACAACGATAACGCCTGAAAGTCTGAACTCTATTTATGGATATTTTTGGATCTATCTCAGTTTTAAAATTACTGATACTTGTGCTGTGTGCAGAGCCCTGGGATCAGGGAGAAAGGATTATTTTTCAGAAATGCTACAACATTATTCAGGAGATTTGGGATTTTGACATGGTTCTGACTTATCTCTCACTTCTCCACCAGTTGCTCCCCATTGACACATTCATGTATACACACACTTGCACATGAGATTTGTGGAGGTCGGCTTTTTCTCCTGTCAGCACGGATCATTGGGTTACAGAAGCACGGTCTGAGATACTCATTTCCTGCTAAATCAAACACAAAGTAGCGCCTCATTACCAAAACAGGGTCATGCTGTCGAGGGGTTAGGATGTAGTCATATTGATATTTCATTTACCGTACTATTGAAAGACTCTGACAAAGACACCCACAGATATGAATTCTCTGGGGCTGAGGCATTTTAATTAGGCATTTAGCCAGAAAGCATGAAGTTTATGCAGCTGATGGTTTAGAGATGGATCAACAGGGAACTGCAGATGTTTCTGAGCCAGAAGGTTTGGACAGATAATAACACTTTTCTGGGTTATAAAACATGAACTTGTTAATAACACAGAAAGGTGTTTTAAACATTAACCTGTGGTGCTGTAGCAAACATTATTGTACATGATGTATTCCTGTGAATTTTAGAGTATTTCCAGAAGTTTTAACACTTGAGGCTTGAATAAACAGGTGTCTTCTGGTAAACTGGTATAAGTGTTAGGAGATACAGAGTCCAGTCACAATGTCCAAATGCCTAGTACTTATCAAGTGTGATAGGCTTTTAACATGTTTCGACTGCCTCTTTTTCTATCTCTGACTACAGCCCTATCATCAGTGGGTACTGTGATGCATTGTAGACTTAGTGATATGCTCACCTAGTGACCCCTTGCACATATAATTCTGGGTTGCTGCTGAATGTTGACTTTATTTACACAAGACAAATGGCACAAGTTTGTTAATTTATACATTAATTATTCTTCAGTAATCACTGGACCTGTTCAGGGTCACTTAAAATCCAGAGACTTTGGGTCAAAATGGGAACTAACACTGGTTGGTTCACAAATCCATTGCAAGTCACCATGAACACAAACATACATAAATGTACACTTATTCACACACTAAGGCAATTCAGCTAAACTAACTGTGGCATTATTCAAGCAATATATTTTATACTCAATATCCACTTCAAGAAAACCTACAATATTGGCTCACATTGCTGGTACACAGTTTGCTGACTGTGTCCCATCTGTTGCTACTTACAATGTCTCAGTCCCCCCTTCCCCCCTGTTGATCAGTGGACAGCTGACCAGTTATTTGTGTGGTGGGCCAATTTCAGCACAATCCTACCGCTGATATGAAAATGTGTTTTGCAGTAGTGTGAGTATATTAGGCATATTTTTGGACACCTTAAAGCCAGGCTTTAAACAGTCCACTGAGCAAAAACTATTTAACTTGCAGGACTGTGATAGGAAAATGACACAGATAAAGGCCTAGAGTATTAGCACACACTGTGCATGGAAAAAATGAGCTATAGATAAAAAAGAAAACAGGGTAGGTGTGTCTAATAAAGCGGCTAGTAAATCCCAGCAACACTACCACACTGCTGTCACTATGAAAAAATCCAGCTATGTCTGTCCAGCTGCCAAAACACAGACTGAGCTTGGTCAAACTGGTAGATCATTTATGCCAGTTTATAAATTCTTTTTCAGATTCCTTATTTCTAAATTGATCAGTAAATAAAAATAAATAAAAACAACATTATCTAATGGTCTTACTCTTGTGTCATTAGCTTTACAAATAGCTTGTTTACTTTGTAGATTTTGTATTAGTCATTCAGAAACTGTTTCCTTTCCACAACCTTGGCCAGGCCTGTTTTCGTTTTGGCAGCCAATAGCTGCTCAGACCAAGCTGTACTCAACAGGATCCTGATGCAATATCGCATTCAAATGATATCTTACCCGTTTGGTGTTTCCTTTGTTTTGGATGAATGTGGTAAAGTTGACTAATATTCACACTATAAATGGTGCTTACTGTATATTTAAGGTAGTAGACCTGATACAATGGCCAGTAAGTAAAGCTACAATGTAGAAACAAGTAGAAACAAGTACAGAATTTTTATGGCCTATAAACTGTATACCCTTTCTGTACTGTATACCCATGTATTTCCATCACTCACCTTGGTATATCTTAGTTCCTTGAACCACAGTTGGCAGAAAGTTACTGGGGCTCATCTTCCATCCCTTCTCCTCCTCTTCCTGTAAAAAACACAAGCGCTCTCTGTATTGCAGATATTTTCATCCATTACCCCCTGCATGGTGTGTTGAAACCTAACTTCAGAAATACAAAAGGCCTTTGAGAGTTATTGGGGACATTTCAAGGCAAGTTATGGATACTTCTGCTTAAAGGAGCAGAGATCAAAGCCGGGGTACTATACTCCGGTGCAGTGTGATACCCAGAGTGCTGGGTTAATGATGTCGATCACTGGTAGGGGAGCAGGGCGTAATTCTGTGAGTGTGATTTACAACTGCTCATGTTTTCCTTCCCCCAGTTGGGGGTCGCACATTAAAAACTAATCGTCGTCCCCACACACTCGGACAAATGTTTGTTTTGTGGGTTTGCACGCAGCCGGGTTGTGGAGCGTGTCTCCGTTCAGGAGCAGCGTTGTTTTTGCAAGGAAAATAGGCACCCTGACACACTTTGTTTTATGACTGCTCTGCTTTAAACACATTTCACCATTAGTGGTTAATGGGCCCCAACAGACACAGAAATCTGTCTGGGAATAAAGAAGAATCTTAAGTACTATATAATACACCGGAGTGATGTATGGAAGTGGTCATGGCATAAGGCAGGGCATTTCCTTATGATCCAGCAGGCATTCCTACAGGAGCATAAAGTTTGCCTAGCGTGCAAACAAATTACTGGTTTAAGTTTAATGAAATTCAGACAGCTGTGTAAGGGTACTAAAAATTGAGTGAACCCAGTCTAGACCAACTGTTATGTTCTTTCCTGATGCTGTTTTGTATTAAACACAGTGGCTCCCATTTGGCATTTGTGTTGTAGCTAGTTAACAGTAATATAGAACCACATTACGGTTCTCACAGCCACAACTTTTAAAAGTTACTAAAATTCAAAGCTAACTTCATGGACTAACTATGCAAGGTTTGACGAAAATTCCCTTTAATGACCCATTCAGCTTTCAGCAGGAAGTGCCGATTTTTGAAGAGGCTCAAATTTGACCTTTCACATCAGTCCGCTGCAGGTATCAGTAGCTCAGTTCCGTAATGAGAATAGCAGGTGCTCTTATTAACCAGAGCCAGAACAAAGGAGCTATTCTATAACTGCAGGCAGCAATCACTTTAAGTGGGTATTTGTAATGCTTGCTGCTTGCAGTTACCCACCAACGGCATTTGTACAACAGTCAGGATTCAGTGTTCCAAGAAAGAACACTTGTAGATGCAATAGAAGTGGACTTAGAGCACTTAAAATGTTTAGATTGCATGATAAATCACAGCTTCAGTAAACTAAAAAAAATTTGATGTTTTGTGGGCTGCCAGTGGTCAGATTCTGCATCAGCAGATACTGGTTTATGCTGCACAAATATACTGAAATGTTTTTATCTGCTTGGGAGAAAGAAATAATATGACAGCTGCAAAACAAAGAATGCAGTTTATATAATACATAAACATATAAATATAACACACATGCTCAAAAAGCACCATTTAAGCTAAAGGAAGAGGAATTGTATTTTTTTTAACCTTATATAAAATCTTTATACATATCCATCAATTGTTCTCTTTGGATTAAAAAAATGGAGGATTTAAAAAGGAAAGTGAAGTACAGTTATCAAAAAGACAATTCTTTGGTAATGTGGAAAATAAAACTTCCACAAATTGTTTCTATTGTTGATAATTGAGTGACATCGATTTCAATGAGAAGTACTGAACAAGAATATATGTATGCATGCGATTTATATATAACTGTCCACTGTACATAACCAGAAAACATTAGAAACGCCGAATATGTCCTTGCTCTAAAGGACATGCAAAATTTATCGAGGAAAGTGTAAGAATGAACAGGGTAACAGGTTATCGGGACAGAGCAGGACACTGGAGACACGCCTTGTTGGAGTCAAAGATATTTCCTGAAACAGCTCCAAGAATAAACATCCTCGACCATCCTTCATCCCAGCCTCAGGCTAAATAATTAACATTCTTTCCTTTAAGCCTAGTATTTTATATGCATTTAGCTGTGCGTGAGAGCACCACATGATAATTGTGTTCCGTTTTGTACACAGCTGGAATTGTACTACTGGAATCCTATGGCAACAATCCGCCATACCTGAACGAACTGTGATAAAAGTAACGGCTAGAAAGGCATTGTTATCTCTGGACTAGTAGATTTACTTGAGAAGTTTATTGTGCAGTTAATTGTACAGTACAGATGCTAAAAAATAATATAATGACCGATAAACTTTTCCCACAATAGGTTCACTAAAGTTTAATAGACATTAACCTTTTGGTGTAAAAAAGGGAGAAGTGAAAAAGGACTTCAGTTCATTTGAATTCAAATCATTTAAACCAGTGAGGTTACTACGGTGACGAAAGGAGACTTTGGGAAAAACGTTCTAAAAAGGGGAAAAGTAAATGCTCTCCCATTGAGCATGAAAATGCCAGCTGTGTAATTTGGGCTTGGGGATTCCTGACTGCTCAATTTGTCATGACCACTAAAAGCAGTCAACATTAATCCACGAACAAAATCAGCAGGATCAAACTCTTTTATATGGAATCATAATCAGAGCTTTTGTTCTTTTTTTAAAGCTTGTGCCATTTATTCTTTTCATTCTTCATCATTTTTTCTTTAGTTCTTGACCTTACCGCTGTATCAGCTTTCCCCACTTTGCCTTTAGTCTTCCCCTTCTTGTCTTTCTTTTTTTCCTTTACAGTATTTTTATCTTTCTTCCCCTTGGACTTCTTCTTCTCCTTCTCTTGTTCTTTTGCAGCTAGCTCAGCAGCAACCTGCACGATAAGTAATGGACTTAAATAAACTTGTATTACACCCACACTGGGAGATGTCAGATTAAATCTCTTCAAATTGTAATGTTTCTGTAGATCTAATAATACCTCTACTCTTAGAACTGAATATTAATAATTAATTATATACAAAAGTTCTGAATAGCTTACGGATCACTTTCCATGTCCTATATTAAGTCCTGTTGTTATGGAGATGATAATTGTGTGTGCGTTTGTGTGTGTGACCTCCTCTGGTGTCCTCTGGGCAAATATGGAAGATGATCCTCCATCCTCAATGCTTGGGAAATCAGGAAACTTTCCAGTGGCATCTCTGCAGCAAAAAAACAGAGATTAGGTTTTTTTAAACATACTAGCTACTTAACAAACACTAAGCAAAAACATTCACCATAAAACCATGCATTCATCAGTACTGACAAAGGTTTTTCTGTTCCTGTTTTCGATCAATTTTACTGAAACCATCTGAGAAAATGGTCACTTGTTATATTCACGATAAACTCTAACCTCTAAGTGAACATTCTAATTACAAAAATAAGAAAAGGCCTCTTCTAATTAGCCTCCATTAAATCCCTAAACTCCCATGAAATCCCAGGAAAAAATTGAATCCCAGTGCCCAGTCTAAGTAATGCAATTAACCCCAATTTTTCTTTTTTACTTGGGCCCCTTTTCAGAAAGCCAGCCATATACCCAAAAGACAGCAAAGATTTTTGTCTCAAAGAAAATGTCTGTGTTCAACATCAACATCATATGCAATAAGTAATCATTTTAATTACTCATTCCATTTGTAAAGAGAGGTCTTCTCCGATTAACCTCGCATTATGGAAAAAAAAATCGAACTCAGAGCTTATAATAAAATTAACCCAAAGATTTTCCAGAATGAAAAAAAAATTGGCTTCCTTTCTTCACTTTCTATTAAATCAATAAAACAAAAAGCAAAAAGCTAGGGACAATCACGAATTGGTCACATATCGAAACTGAGAACCTCTCATATGACGAGGTTATGTTAACCAGATCTAACTATGGTGCTCAGGGGATTTAGAGTAGGTTTAGAGTAGCAGGCTAAAAATGTCAGTCTAGGTTCTCACTTCTGCTTAAATTAATCAGAAGCAGACTGGATACACCTCACGTCACATACCCGGAGCAGGGTCACAGCTGGAGGACATATAAATGAGCTCGACTGGATTTGCTCAGCAGTGGCTGGATCAATAACTGGATTCATTTTTCCACGAAGTAAAGTGATCTATTTGTGGTATTATTGATTTGAACCATGGATAAACTTTCAAGCAGTGCAAGAACAAAACGCTTTAATCAAATGTACCTTACCTCATAGCTTCAAGTTGAGCATGAACTACATTTGGCATATTTTAAATTAAAGTGAAATCTAGATATTTAACAGTGTAAGAATACTGACTAACAAACTAATCTACTAATCCTTCAGAAAGCATTCATGACTCTTCATTTGATCCTTTTTTGTGATGTTACAGTTTTGTTTCAAAAGAAATTCTCTTTTCTCTGTTTTTTATTTTATTTTATTTCCAGCAACCTGCTCATTAGGTTTTGACAGTTAACATTAAGGAGTTTTACTCAGTTATTGTAATTAAGTACATTTTTCAAGTATTTTTAGGATAGTAAATAAGTAGTACTTATTAAGTAGTACTTATTAAGTAATAAATCTTACTTTATTACATTTCAAAAAACATGTGGTTCATCGCTACTTTTGATTTTTAAAATAGTAAACCCTACATGCATGGAGTAGGTATTCTCTCATTGCATGCCTGTAACAATAGAAAACTATATCATTATAAAGGATTGGTGCACAAAGTAATGGAACATTTAAATGCATTAATGATTAAAACATAGTTCCCCAATAGCAATACTTTTTCTTTTGATATATAAGTTCATTCATTAGTACTTTTGTACTTTTTCTGTAGTAGAAATGATAAAGCATTACTTTAGCTTTTTTTTTCTTCCAAAAGAGGACTGGTGTACTTCATCCACCACAGGGTTTTGACTAATAAAAGCCTGACGTATTACATTTATACAAAGTATTCAAACCCTTTACTCATTGCTTTGGTTAATGACCTGCCTTAAAATAATCATGACTATGAAGCAGCAAACGTGCCATGTCTGTTTTTGGGGATCTTTTCCCATTTCTCATTAACTACTTCTCTCAGCTAGAAGCCTCAGGGTATGACATTTTTCAGGTCTTGCAGAAATATTCAGCCAGGTTCAAGTCCAAGCTCTGGCTGAGGCCTTCAGGCACTTTTGCCATATCTTAGCTGCACGTTTGAGGTCATTGTTATGTTATGAGGCAAACCTTCACCCCATTCTGAGCTTTTGAGTACTGTGGAACAGGATTTTCTCAATAATGTCTCTGGTAATTAATCTCTTTTTCTTTTGTGCTAACACACAAAGCTTCCCAGTATCTACTTATGAAAAAGAGTTCCACTGAATGAAGCTCTCACCACCATGCTATAGTGTACAGATGGAAATGTCCAGAAGACAAGCAGTGTGTGAGTTCGTATATAAGGCATCAGTCTTGTTTAATCCAACATCAGATTCTAGTTTGTCCTATATGTGCCCTTTTGACAAAATCCAGTTGTACCTTGACTAATACAGTTTGTTGCATTAGTTCTTCTATTTCTGCACACCATAACAGTGAACTGTAATATATGGACATTGAGTCTGCCTCTTCTAAAGGTTTCTTCCTAATGCCATCTCAGGGAGTTTTTCCTTTCCACAGCTTGCTGATTAGGGACAAACTTATACACTCTTTTATTAGTGCTTTATCGGTGTCAAGCTGCTTTGAGACAATGTCCAAAGTTAAAAGTGCTATACAAATAAAAATAAATTGAATTGAATTGAATGAAAGTCTGGCTGCTCTAAATTAGAGGACCTGATTAGTAGAGAAGAATAGAAACCTTTATAAAATCTGTAATGATTTTAATGGTGATAATGGGAATTGTATTAGTTTTAATGGAAACTCTAATGGTACCTATGGGTCTCTAATGTTAATCAGTTGCTTTCTATTGGTTATGTCTAGCAGATGCTAACCAATAATACCTGTAGGTTACATGCTGGTATATACTGGACACCAATAAGGAATATAAGGTCATTGTTAAGCATCTATCTCTCAACAGATTTCTGAAAAATTATTTGATTAATTTATGCTTTACAAAAATAATAGATAATGGTTTACATTTTTATGCACATGTGGTATTTCCGATTACTTTTGAAATTACCTGTACAATAAGTTTAATAATTATGAGTTTATGAATTTTGGCTGAACATAAACTTGAGTACAGGTTAAGACTCAGGTTCAAGATGCTCACCCTAAATTAGGTTGTGTCCCAAATCAGGTCCAAGGTCAGATTTTTTAAATAAACAAAGGTTTAAAGGCTCTCACGAAGTTTGCTGGAGTCACAAAGCCTTAGAAATGGCTTTGTAACTCTTTTCAGACTGATTCTCATTTGTTTCTCAAATGTTTTTTAATTTCTTTAGATCACAGCATGATGTGTTGTTGTTTTTTAGATCTTTTAGGGTGTTTTACTTTGTCAGACAGGTTCTATTTAAGTGGTTTCTTTTTTAAACAGGTCTGTCAGTAATCAGTTCCCTTTCAGGAGTTTCCACGTGACCACGCTCTGAATCACATTATAATCTGTCCAACGAAACTGCATGACGTCACTGCGCTGGACCAGGAAGCTATGCAGCACATGC
Organism: Silurus meridionalis; assembly: GCF_014805685.1. NCBI lineage: Eukaryota > Metazoa > Chordata > Actinopteri > Siluriformes > Siluridae > Silurus > Silurus meridionalis. The sequence continues at coordinate 7,640,616 of NC_060884.1, read as the reverse complement.
GGTGGAGACAATGCTAGCTTCTGTTTGTTCACTCTGTGTGTGTCTGTTCTACTTCTGAAATTTAAGGTGCAGTAAAAATGTAAAAAATGAATAACAAGCAATCTTTCCAGCTTTGTGTGTGTTGCTTGCTTGAGATCAGAGCATGGTTAGTCGGCTCTCGGGGGAACCGGCTGCTCCAATTGCTGCCGCATGCCCATGTGAACGCGCCGCTCTTATAGAGTGTTTTTCAAGTCGGGCACCTCGTGGTTCTGGCCCCACTTCCACCGAGGTAAAGCGACGACTGAGGTCATCTGGCAGAGGATTTTCAGTCCCAATGTCTCTTCAGTCCCAATGTCTCTCTCTAAACTAATGTAGTGGGTCTGAAAGAGCGTGGTTATGGGACAATGCCTCGGGCTGACTGGCTATATCTTCACAGGTGCTGCATCATCTCTTAAGGCCCTAGCACTGCCCACCAAGCCCCTTTGGACTTCCTCGGCCTCGGTGGGCAAGGCTTAAAAGGCAGCGGGTCAAGCCGCTGGCTGCCTTCTCACTATGGCAGTGCTGTTGGCTTATAAGGCTGACCTGCTACAGGAGCTGGATGAAAGATCTATTATGGGTGCTAACAATGTCTGAGAGCTACAACCGCCACAGACCTAGCTCTCAAGGCCACCTAGGGCTGTCCCATGGTCCATGTCAGCCCTGGAAGCCACAGAGAGGCACCTTACCGGGACAGAGCTTTTCTTTTGGACGCCCTGTAGTCCCCACTGGCCTGTTTGGCAACACTGTGAATACAGTCATCGGTTCCAGAAAAGCGAAGAAGCAATCGGCGCTGTTCCAGCGTTACGCCCCTCGCCACTCTGATGGGGTTGCTCGGCGGGCGCAGCCCCAGCCCAGCTCAAGTGGGCATTGTGGGGACCAGAAAAGAAGCGTTGCCACTCGCACTACCCCTGCATTCTAGGCCGAGACCCAAGGAGCTGGCGGATCTGAGGACCGTCATCTCCAATAGGAGGGCTTTGGCCAGGAAACTTTGACAGTTTATGGGACACCGCTGTGGGGGCACCTCAGTACACCTCAGTACATGGTGCCCGCCCTTCCTCGGCATCTCACAGCAATCTCCAGCAAGTGCCTCCCTCAATTTCAGCCCGGGAACGTAGAGGATTGGGGGGCTTGTTGCCTCTCAGGAGGCCCCTAGGGCAGCTGCAGAGCATACTAGAGTCCTGTCTTGAGAAACTGGTTCCCTTAGGAGATTATCTGACAGCCTGAAAACACCTGCCAGACGTATCTTAATGGGTCCTGCGCACAGTAGAAAGAGGCTACTCCATTTAATTTAAGTCTCATCCTCCCCGGTTCAACAGGGTGTGTCCCACTCTGGTGGGACCCAAGCAGGCTCTGGTCATAAAACAGGAAGTAAACACTTTTTTAGGGAAGGTCACTCCACTAGACAGATAGTCCGGATTGTCTCCAGCACAAGTCAAATCTATACTCACGGCTGTCAAGAGCGTGAGTGAAGGCCAGCTACTCACTGTAAAGCAGTTTCATAAACTGCAGGGTCTGATGGCAGCTGCATAAAAATGTGGTGCCACTTGGCCTTCTTTCCATGTGACCCCTACAGTGGTGGGTCAGGGACAGAGGGTTCTCCCAAAAGGGCAACACACTCCGCACAATTAAGGTCACGCAGCCAGTCTTATGGGCTTTAGATATATGGAGAGATCCGGGGTTCTTGTTACAGGGTCCCGCATTGGGAACCCCCAACCAGGAGAAGCTTAACATAGGTCCACAGAACTGCCATGTAGAGAAAGTCGGACCAGCTGTTTGTCTGCTATGGTCCATATAAAAAGCGGTTTCCTGCCAATAAGCAGACCCTCAGTAGATGGATTGTGGATGCTATCCACTCCTCTTATGAGTTCTCTGGTCTTCCCGCTTTTTTCGGGGTTAGAGCACACTCCACTAGGAGTGTGGTGGCCTCTGGCTGGCCCACCCCGCTGACCTACCTCAGGTCCTACAGCCTTGACCTTAGTGCCACTCCTGGCCTATTTGTCCTTCAACCTAGCTGTGCCCATCCACACTAGGCAGGGATTTGTCAGTCTGGCAGTATTGGACACTCGTTCCCAAAACGTAACCATGCTCTGAATCATGTATGTAATCTGTCAAACGGAACGGTGCAACGTCTAAATCCCTCAGGGAATCAGGGTTACATACGTAACCTAGAGACATTCCCTTTCAGGAACTTGACCTGCGTCTCCATGCCACACTCCCTGCATCCCTGTGAGCGCTTCCTTCACTCCTGAAGCTAACGCCGTCTCCACCGCATGTGTTCTTACAGATTCCTGGTCGTCCATTTGACAGATTACACATGTGATTCGGAGCATGGTTACGCAAAAGCATTCCGAAAGCGTTGTTGATGCAGCGTCTCATTCCACCAGGGTTACATTCGTAACCTAGAGAAGGCTTTTGTGTGGCAAGTGAAATTTAACTCAGCGTTCTAAAAATAGTGGTTAATCACAGTTATTTTAAGATTTAGTCAGGTCAATTATTTTTTTAAATAGGGCCAGGCAGGTTTGGACAACTTTTTTTCCTTAATAAATGAATCCATCAAATAAAAACGGCATTTTGTACTTACCTGGGTTATCTTTGTGCAATGTTAAAAAAAAAATTGTATGATCTGAATAAGTGTGAGAAATATGCAAAAATAAATAAATACATTCAGGACAATACTTTTTCACAGCACTGTATCTCTAAGACTCTATGCATATTTTGCCAATTTTAACATTTTATGCCAAAATTCTGTTGAATGCTTGACTCAAATTTATTATTTTTCTGTGGCAACAGCTCTTGTGCTCACTATAATTTGTATATTATTTATATATTAATGGCTAATTCACATAGACTTCTATGGTTGAAGCTACACATGATTCTGCAGCCCGGGTTCGATCCCCGGTCAGGGAACCAACCCCAGCCATTAGAGTTGCACAAGCCTTAGTGCCGGTCCCAAGCCCGGATAAATGGGGAGGGTTGCATTAGGAAGGGCATCCAGCGTAAAAACATGTGCCAAATCAAACATGCGGATGGTCTGCTGTGGCGACCCCTAATAGGAGAAGCCGAAAGAAAGTTTAATAAATGCATTAATAATGCAAGGATAATTAAAAAGCATGTTCCATATGCTGATGTTTTCTGTGAAGAAATATTTTACATTAGAAGTAACATTTACAGTAGAAGTCTCGGTTATGAGTGCTTAGTGACAAGAAGACATACAGCTATAGTTTTAGCCCAAGTCAAATCAAGTCAAGTCAAGTCAAGTTTATTTCTATAGCGCTTTTCACAACAGACATTGTCTCAAAGCAGCTTTACAAAAATCAACGGTCAAGGTGAATGGTGTGCATTTATCCCTGATAAACCGTGGCGAGTGTGGCAAACAAAAACGACCTTAGACTCCCTTAGCCCAAGGACAGAGGAGATTGCACTTTCCTGTTTTTCAACAACATGTCACTTCATTGTCCTATTATCTTCATGATAAAGGAGAAGATTTTATAGGAATTAACATATTAATAAAAACATGTGAAAACTAACTTGTCTTGCTTGCATACCTTAATAATTAACGTTATACGAATACAGAGTGTGACATGTTCATTTATAAATGAAAAATCGTTTACAGAATACAGAAAAATCTGTAATCGTTACCAAATTCCTGTGGTTTAAAAGTAACAAAGACTTTGTGCCATGATGTTGGAAAATAAACAACTTTGTTACATACCACATTGTGCTTTACTTCTTACTTATTAAATTCAAATCTTTATAAACATAACCAGTGTTAGTTATAAACAACAAATTCCCAGTAACTCAAATGTTAACTTTTTAACTCAACTGTCTCTGCTCAAAAAAAGATTCCAACAGTTGCACTCAGCTCTGAGCTGCCTTTGGCCGCTAAGATTCCCGGCATGATGTCACATATGACCTTGTATACAAGTGACAGTCTTTCATGCATTAAACTTTTCCTATTCCAGTCATGTGTTTAGTAGTCCGCCATCTGCCAAACGGTTTGACTCCAACTCCCTTCATCGTTGCCTGAAAACCAATACCATGCCAACACGCTTCACCTGACCCAGAGTCACAAATACATTGCTTGTATAAGCGCTTCAAGTCCAGAAAGGTCATTGCGGATGGCGTGCCTCGAAAGGCCCATAGAGACCAAGCTTCCCTGCGGGGTCTAACAGAGATGACTTATGACCTTAGTTTCTACACTAATGGGCAACAACATTCGGTGGCTGGCCGTAACTCAGCCTGGAATGTGCTAATCACCTCGGCCCAATGCTGAATTGCCTGCACGAGCTGACCAGGAACAAGCTTTAGCCTAGCATAAATGCTAAATGAGGCTGCTGCCACTATGGATAACATTCCAGCCTCCAAGCAAAAGAGCCAAAGACAAAACAAGTGAGGAATGCGCACCACAATTGGAGCAAGATAATGCATGGCCTGGGCAGGGATGAAACGCAAATCCCTTTTGAATGAAGAGCACTGGAGCATGCGGACAAATTAGTGGATTAGCTACAGGAGACAGGGGCTATGAGGGTTTGAAACAACAGTTTATTAGAAATGTAAAGCTACAGATCTACTAAAAAAGGCATTGTAGAGTCCTAACAATTAACAATAAGTAATTAGGTTCTGAAACCAATATACGGTATTATCTTCACACAATAATGTTTAGCTCATGTTTTTTCAGTGCTTTGCACTAAGTGGTTTAAACTGATTGTTGCACTGATCTAAAAAGCAAGGAGTGAAATAAATAGAAAAAATCATAAATATGACATATTTAATCATAGATTAATCAATTATCAATTAGAAAAATGTTTACACATTTTGAATCATTGCTTAATGAAACGAAATGATATACCAGCTTTGGGGATGTCATTATATCAAATTGCTGTTGTGAAAATTATATCACATCCTTCATCCTCAGTAACCGCTTTATTATTATCTGTGTCAGGTATGGAAAGTATGAATACATTCTGTTTCCTGCAGCTATCTTTTTTCTTTATGCACACACATGCACACACACACTGACACCAAAATCCAAAACTAGCCCTTAATAACCAAAAGGAGATACATACCCACACCCCTATAGGCAATTTCACATAGACAGTTCCTCTACTGGTATGTATTTTGGAGTTTACAGGAAACTGGAGAACCCCAAGGAAATCCAGACAGACCCTAGAGCTGCAATGCAGCAACACTGCGTGCTATTTTACAGTTTTGCTCTGTTATATACAATTGTAAATTCTTAATTATTAACACTTGGTGGCACAGTGGTACAAGGGCTATCTTAAGCAGCCTTATAAGTCTACGATTCATGGTTTAGTCCTGAGCCTGGGTTTTTCTCAGTGTGGAGTTTTGTGTGTTCTCCATTTTGTTTATCTGATTTTCCCGATTTTCTCCCATTTCCCAAAAACATGTTTCTAATGTTTTCAAAAACATGTGTAAAATGTTCTCTAGGTGTCAATAATTGTTAAGTATGCATACATGATACTGTGATGGTCTGACAGCCAAGTGATTGGGTTGATTTGAACCAATTATAACATTTTTATTATGTTTTAAATAACATCATCAGTATATTTGGGCATACACTGAGTGTGTGGGTCATGAAAATCAAAAGCAACAATTTACCGGCATTCAAAGAACCATTGGCGTATTTGATCCTGGAGTGTTTCCTTTATGTCTGGTCCATCTAACAAGCGAACAGACTCTTAATATTGATCAGGGCCTGTTGGTACTCTGCTTCATGCTGTTCCTGCATCCGATGCCTGCTGCTTTCTATATGCTTTGCTCGTTGCTGGGCAGAGCTGGGTGTTGAAAGTTGGGGGTCTATCTGGGAATAATGATGCAAAAATGTTAAGTCTCATATCCAATTTCTGGTAGGTGTAAATCTTTTGGATCTTAATTAATGATACGGGCCATTAGATGAGTGATGCAATTACATTAACTGCTTTTGCCTTGTCTTCTGACAAGTAGCTATTCAAAATGACCTGGATAAATAAAATTTCCTTAGATAACTGGAAAACAGCTTTAATCTAGAAGAAAAAGGAAATGTTTTCTATAAACGGTGCATTGGCAGTGCTTCCTGATACCAACCATTCCCAAAAATATCATTTCCTCCAGACGTTCTTTCTCAGTCCTCTTCCTCTGCCAGTTGCCTCGCCATGTCTACAAAGGAACACATTCACAATGCGCACTTCTTAGATTACCAGAATGTCTGAATAAGAAAGAGCCTGGAGACCAACATAACACCATTTTTTTAAACAAAAGACTTTGTGTTACTTTATTGAGTAACAGGCACACTATTGAATAGTTCTGGTGCAATGGAATGGAATAGGTCATGATTATTGTGTAATCGCAAGTGGAGAATTCGGTTTTAATGCGGTACAAATGCTAAGAATGAGAGCAGAGGCGCTCTGTGCTGTATTCGGCCTCAAGACAAATAATCCGAAGATTTTGGTTTTGGCTCACAGACAGAGGCAAAGAATTTAATTTATCCTGAAGAGTTTCCTGCCTCTGCGTGAGGGCAAAGATGATGCCAGCCCAATAATTAGGGCTGGCTGGATAAAAGAGATTACGTCTCCAGGATTTCTGAGCCCAAACAGAAGAGAATGAGAAGGCAAACAATGTGGAGATTAGGCTCTCTAAAGCTGGTAAATCACTTTGCATATTCTAACAGTACTGAAGAAAATGCATACAACGCTGACTAAGGTAGCTCAAATACCGAATATGTAGTAACCGCCATGAGAGATAAAAGTAAACCGTGGTGTTTTGTTGAAAAGTCTGTTCCGTCACATGTTGCTTTGTAGGCTTCTCACGCAACTGCACAAATCCTTACAACTCCTCAATCATATCTACTATCTCTTTAAGGCTATCTGTTTAACATTATGTTCAGCGTCTGAAGGACACATGCTTTGAGAAATACGTCAAGGCACCTCGACTCAGATTACACGATTAGAACAATGAAAAAGCATGCCTAAAGTCCTTTCTCTCTCTTTTTCTCTGTGCTCAGGTGCTAATCCTTCCTGGAGTAACAAAAGAGCTAGAAGCACATTATTCTCACCCATGATTTGAGCATGTATCTTTCATGTTATGGGAGTGATTACATGGCATTCATAATCCCTGGTGAATAGATTTAGGACTGTAGAGCAAGTGAGGAGTGATGACAGGACAGATGGACATTATGTGAGTTCATGGTTAAGGTTGAACTACAGTCATATTTTTACTCTGGCCTTGAAAGTAGCCTTTTTTTTCTGATTCACATGCTCATGAGTATTTATGATTTTTTTTTTATGAGTGCACAGAAAGTGCACAGCTTAGCCATTATATTTACTCAGAGAAATTATTATGACGGAATGACAACAAAGTTATGAGAGTTGTGTGTGGACCAATAAATTTACTCCATTTAATCTGTACATTCTCAACAATTTTTAAACATCTCATTAATAACTCAGCATTTATCTAACACAAGACAGGTTTCTTTCATAATTGTTATAAATCTTGGAATTTAAATTACTATATATGCACAGTCATTTTACCAGGCATTAAATATGACCTTATCTAGCACAAATTGAGTTATTTATTGAGATTACTATTGTTTTGCATTAGTTCTTCTTATTTAGTAAATTGTATTTAGCAAAAATGACAAAGGTAACATTTTGTTTGATTTGGGGCCTTTATTTTTTAATTGTTGAATATTCGAGAGTTGGATTAGTGTTTGTATAGTAACAACTTTTGGGTTCATGGTGGATGTTCCACACGGTCAAAGGCTTATAGCAGAACATTTTGACATAAAAATGTCACAAAAGGAAGTGTGTAATCACTTGTAGGGTTTTGATGTCTAAACCACAGATTTAACATTTATGGAAGGATTCTCCAGTCTCAGTGCTCTGATGCAATAAGTAATTATTTTGCCATGTAAAACTGTTCAAAAGAAAGGACTTTTCATGTTCTGGGTTCTTGGCAAGTGATAATGGGAACAAACTTGTCTCATTGGTGCTGTACATTAAATAATTGGCGGACTGTTGTGGTATAAGTGGAATAAAAGAGCAATTTTTATACAACAACATGGCACTTGTGTGTTTTATTCTTTGCATAAATTATCATAGTGTATGATCTCCATTTTGAAAAACTTAAGTCTAGTTCAGAATTCAAATTCATGGAATGGAAGCAATCCATAACCCAATATCATGCTTTTCAGTGCCGGTTGTTAAGTGCATTTTACAGTACCTTCTGTATGAGTGTTGCTGAGAGATGGAGATCCAGTGTTCTGTTGATCACTTGACGTTGTTTTTTCCTCTCCTCATCTCGGATCTCCTTCATAAAATGAGCTCTGAGACGTCCCTGTCGTGCACGTTCACACACCTGCAGCAATCGTACTGCTCTCTCCACAGTCATATTGTTTGCTGCAACCTAAAATTCCACACACATAATATAACATTGCAGAAAGTGAGGATTGGTCATTAGGGTTGTTTTGTTAGAGTTTCAGCTCTTACATTAAGTTTAATACATACCACTGTCAAATTGATGCAATCTTTTAATTTATAACAATGCAGTTGTAATATATCCAATATATAATATCCTATCTTTATTTAAGTTAAAATATTCACTTTATTAGTTATCCAAAGCAATAATAAATCTTTAAAAAATAAACAATATGCCTTCATAGTTACTCAGAACCAATAATAATACATTTCAAACAATGATCGAACGTATTGTGAAATAAGCGGCATCAGCAATAAGCAAACTATGCTTTGAGAAAATAAATTCCTGAAGAGATGCGATGAATATGTCACAGGATCATACCTCCCATTATCCACGTCACCTCACCTGATCACGACATTCATATCACATTACTTTATGCACCTAATCTGTGTTTAGGTCCAATAATTATCTTTAAATGGAGAAAACATAAAACAGTGGAGAATCTTCCATGACCAACCAACAACTCATCTAGGAGATTACAAAAGAACCCAGAGAAATATCTATATAGCATCATATCTTGCTTGACAACCACTGCTAACTCAAAGGGATATAAAGGTTTGGCTTGGAGATTTAGTATATACACTGAAACGTGTTCTGTGGACTGAAGGCCGCAAAGAAGAACATTGTGGAAGACATTGATGCGATTCATCTGGCATAAAGCTAATGCAGCATTCCACAATAAGAACATCATAACAGTCAGTCAAACATGATGGTGGGAATTTGATGGTGTTGAGATACCTTGCTTCAGGCCCTGGGATATGCCCCAAATTGAGATATTAACCTTTGACAGAATTGACAGAATTCTGCTCTCTAACTGAACATTCTATAGGATAATAATTAGTTATCACTCAATAAGCAGAAGTTATAGTGCAATAGCAGCAAGTCAATAATCCGAACCACAAGAGCATATCCATCTCTGAATAACTCATAGGAAACCAATTTCACTCCTACAAGTCATTGTTCTGGCTCTTAAATGAGAAGTTCCTATCTAAAGTCATCCAATGTGGCTAAATGAAAGCAATTCTGCCAAGAAAAGTGGGCCAAACTTCTACCACAGACTGATCTCTGCTTATCTAAAAGACTGATCTCTGCTTATCTAAAGTTTTTGCTTGTACTTGTTGGCACTGCTAAAGGTATAAGAAATTGTTGGGATTAAGGGGAGATTTTTATAGATAAAGTTGTTTCAATTAATAAATGAAATGATTATTGAAAGACTGTGTTTTGTGTTTCTTATGTTCTCCTTGTCTTGTATTGCATTTTGTATAATAAAAACCCCATTAATTATAACAGGAAATAGTTATTGTTTTTCAAAATTCATAATTAGTGCTGTGGAATTTTTTAATTATAATTGATCAGAAAATGTAGATTAATCTTCTATTACAGCTGATATGGAATATGTAAAAAATAACAGCAAAACAATTATTCTGTATGGAAACTATGCTTGTTATCAACCAGACAAAGTTCTAAAGTAGATCTAAGACAAAATTGAAATCTCTGTAATTTTGTATGTCTGCATTATTCCAGATAAAATCATTCTGACCTGAAAAAATATGTAGGCTGTGATTGTATTGGGAGTGAATAAGTGTTTAATACGCACAGGTTTCTGTTCAATGTTTCCTTTTTCCGCCAGAATGTGAGCCAGCATTTTCTCTCTTTCTTTCATCGCTTTCATCCTTTCCCTCAAAAAATAGCGTGGGATGGGAACCTCCAAGTCCTCCTGTGAAAAGCACAAAAGATTTCATTGAGATTAAAGCTCAAAAGGGCAACTGGCCAGTGGAAAACTGCAGAGCATTGCTGGTGTAGGTCATGTGGGTCACATGGTCACACTTACCTTTCTGAAAAATTCTAATCCATTTAAAAGGATTTAATTTGCAAAGTAGTACTTACCAATCACAAAGACTGAGTTTTTTTTTGGACAAAGCATTAAACTAAAAGTATTTTAGGCAAAGAATTAAGTACATGCTACATTGTAGTGTGATGATTTAACTAATCTCAAATTTAAATAAGTACATGTACTACAGTTTAGACTAGTGTTTTTATCCCTAGAATCTATGACATCAAAGATTTAAATTTGAATAGTGTTGGGATTAAGACTGGTCAATGTTCATTCAGAAGTTTTTTTTTCTACAGTGAAACTCATTTCATGTGTGAAGTGAATAGAGAAATCCTGGTTGATTCGTATGCAAATGTTCTCATGGACTAATTGCAGCTCTAGCTTATTACTCTCTGTACATGGTGTTGCAAAAGGTGCAAAAAAATGTACATGCACTTACAGGTGTCATCTTTAGGTCCTGCAGCACATCATCCAAGTAGTGAAACTCAGAAAGCTCTAGCTCTACCATCTCGTTCTTCAGCTCCACCAATCTCCCCATGACTCCTTCCAGGACATGGCGCACCACACGTATCTTCTGGGGGTGCACGATCTGGTCGTAGGCTGCCTCCAGTCGCCGGAAGATCTGAAGGTATCGCAGGTAGAAAGTAGCCAGAGTCTGAAAGACCTGAAAAGGATCTTTCTGTGGACGGGGAAGCATGGCAGGCATCTCGTCTTGCAGTAGATCCTGCAAGGCCCCCTGGGCATCTGCCCACATTCTGCCATAAGAGCTGAGCACAAAAGAAAGAGTAATAACAGACTTTGAAATGCTAATCCACATCAATCTGATAACTATTCTTGTGCAGCAGTTCTCTTTAATTGAAGGTTCCAACTCTGGTTACAATAAAACCAATAGATATCTTTCTTTTTTTTTTGGAAATAATTTATGCTCAAGAGAATAAGGTTGGTTTAATGGCAGAAGATTTAAGCATCTGTGCTAGAAATCAAATGCATAAAACTTTACATTTTTTTAGGTTCAAATATACATGCAACAAACACTTGATTTCATATGAAATGAGTTGTCAGTATATATAAGTCAATAAACTGCGATAGGCCTAAGTAATAAATTTACAGTGTGAACATTATAACTACAAGGTAATTGATAAACTAAAATTTGAGTGAAGATATATATTCTCAGGGGTGTCTCTGGATATGTGAAACACTTTATAACTCTTTTTCACCCTACACCTTGCACATGCTGGCCTGGGCCCATTCAAGAGAACCACGCTAGAGTTTATTACATTCTAACGTCTCTAACAACACCTCTCTAAATCACCTGCCCTGTGGGAGCTTATTGATAGTTTAACTGCAGTGTTAGAACCCTCAGGCTGTATTTTTTTCTAATCCTGATTAACCAAGAGAACATATTTTATGAAGTATTAGCAAATAGGAGTATATACTAATAAGTGGATCATGCTTTGGGAATATAAAACAATCTGATAAGTTCTTTCACTTGGTTTCTTTCATTTCAATCTTGTAAATAGAATACACATTGCTGTGGTAAATGCCCCCTTTGCCTTCTTTTAACCCTCCTGTGCATGGGAGTCCCTTTTGTGCATCTCTGAAAGGGTTCAGAGTGAGGGTGAAACTACCTTCTTTTCGTATTCTGATGGGGCCATACAGTGGGGTCTCAGTGTGGGCAAAACCACTGTCAAGCGCCATTGGTTGTAGGAGTGACTAAATCAAAGGAGAGTGCATTGAGTGGGAGTATGTAGGGGGGTTGGGGTGCAGCTGTAGGTCGAGGTTGGGAGGACAATTCTAAAGCCAAATTTACAATAAAATCTGGGCGGGAAACTTTTTCTCTTCTTTCAATTTCCCTAACTTGCAGGCAACAAAACAGCTGGACAGCCTACTATCCTACTTATGCGGTGAAAGATGATATGTTGACAGCAGTGCTAGGCCATAAATGGAATAAAACTTTTCCTGATGGAGCGATCTGTGAAGTGTCATTCCTGGGCCTTTACACTTGCACATATATGTGCACATTAATGTGTGTGTTGATGTGCAGTTCAGGATATAGCTGACAATACACTTCATTCAACTCACAGTACTGTGGGAAAGGCATTGGAGCCAACATTTGGAACTGGAATACGATCAAGCCCCCCCACACACTCACCCACACCTACCTCTGTCTTAGAGTGCAGTTTTTTCACTTGTTTGCAAGCAGGTTGGCACAAAATTCTCTTTCTTACAATTAAGAATCATGCAAGAATGCACATTTTGGGCTATTGTTTTATATAGTATATGGTATGAATGGATGTTGAGTCATTTATATATCTATATACACATTATATACAACATTAAAGCAATGCATTCATTCATATGTTAACATATATTATAGGTCTGGGAGTTATTTTCATACCTGTGCGACATCCTTCAAGGCGATCACTTTCACTTTTCCAAAAGTCAGTGCACTTCAGTGTTAGAGCCTGGGCGAAGAAGCGCGCGCACGATATATGCAGCTCACTGCGAAACAGGAAATGTTGAGCAACAAAACCAAACAAAATAAGGATGAGTTCATGCCAAATTGCGTAAGATTACATTGAATCTATATACTGATTCAGTTCCCTCCGCCATGACTAATCAAACCGCTGACTTTCTTGCTCCTCGCGCCCCGTGTAGTTTGTTCGACGCCTCGCGCCGCTACCATGGCGACGAGATCAAAGCGGGCCTGAATGCGAGCGCGCGCGCAGCTGGAGACGCGCTTAGCACAGAATGCGCTCAAGAAACAGAGCTGTTTGAAAAAACCCACAGAAGACAATATACGCATTAAAATGATGTGTTATCTTTTAAGACAATTTTCGGATCATCTTATCTTATCGAGGGATAAAAAACAAGAATGAAAGAAAGCGTGAAGTGAAGTTAAAGTGGCAAATCTTCAAATAGCAAGCTAAGCCGGGTTGTAAAGCACATGCATCTAGTCTGCTCATTGTATTCAGATGGATCAAGGTTCACGAGCTGGAGAAATAATCAATATAATCAATCTCAAGCTGTATCTTTCTTGCAACTTGTACCTTCTTGACATTTATTGCACTGTTCCACTTATGTGCATGCAATGCAGCAGGTGTACACGTAGACTCTTACAACAGTGTTTCTTACACACTTCATACCCAGTGCACGTTTTCACAGTGAACACAATCTTAACCTATTTTTGCATGTCAATGTTCTATGTATAGGGTTTTGTTTGCATGCATAATTTCCTTGCAGTGTGGGATCACATCTTGTTCACATCATGCCACGTGTTTACCTGAATTTCAGGGCATAACATTTCAGGGCATAACATGATGAATTGCACCTACCCATGTTTCCCACCTTCCCATATAGCTCATGTAATCACATGGGAATAAACACATGATCAAATGTAAAGGCATGTGAGGGTTTTTTTCCTGCTGGGGTCAGTCTGGCCGAAAAGTCTTTCAACATTTTTGTCAAAATGAGATTTATTCCTAGGGGATGTGCACAGAAATATATTATTGGTTTAGTATATGAATTATTAGCTATTAAACACTTTTATGAGTGGTGCATGAGCCGTCCTGCAAGAATCCTTAGAGAATAATTGCACAGCTTGGTATATATTCTGGGCATGATATTGTACTAAAAGAATGAACTTTCAGTGGAACTGTGATATTTAGGAAATATTTAGATTATTGTTTCTATTTATGAGTAGACACTAAGCATCTCATCAACTTTTGTTGAAGTCAAGAATGCGAAATTAACTGAGGCCTGATAAATGCCTTAGAAAATTACTCACAAAGGGGGAAAAATAAATTTCCTCCCTCACCAATCTTTCATTTTGACATTTTTGACCATACAGGACCTCTAACGAAAACCAAATGTGTTTCAAACATGTTCACCGACCTGCTGCTTCAGTTACTTCCTTAGTGCAGGATTTTCACCCTCATGCTTTTTAATAATAGAGAGCATTGGCCCTCGTTATTCTGCAGCTATTTAATGTCATCTGTTGTATTAAATAATCGGTGGGAACCGTGGTACTGGAAATTCCCTGTAGCAAGTCCTGAATCTGTCTGCATGTGCATTTCCGTTGTCCGGCTGCGGTTTGCTTCAAATACACAGGAAATACTGTATGCGTGTATTGTTTGGTCAGGTGTTGCTTAATGCCTTGCATTTATTTGCGTACTCAAGGCCTATTGATCCACCTCCTTCCTCATTAAAGAAAATGCTGGCAGTCACTGAATGCATTTGGATCCATCCTGATTGCTGAATGAAAACAATATTTTGGTCAAAGCCCAATATTTGGGCTTAATTTACAGTAGGTCATGAACTCAAAGGAATAATTTGAGCTTCCTGTGATAAAATCTGAAACAGGTTTTGCATTGTGTTTAGGTAAAACTTGGTATAACATAAGAAGTATAACATCATTTTATGGTTGTGCTGTCATGCATAACTTGCTTTAACAGCTGAAGCTCACTCAGAAAACATACAGTGTGCCAATCAAGATTTAATTCATCTTCATTTTCTATTTTGAAACTTACTATTTCTGTGTAAACCACACAATATGTAGCAGATGTGAGCCAGCATGCAACCTTATCTCAAAAGACTTAAGGCCAACTGAACACTTGCTTAACAACAACAGGTGAAAGCCTCTTGTGCCTATATTAAGCCTCTTCTCTGTAATCCCATGGAGCCACTGCCAAACGGATATACGGTAAATTAAACTAGGAACAGGAAAAACAACAAATGGAATCACCTGCCACTATTCATAACACAATGTGGATTGAGGGGCTTTCGTACACAATGTAGACTAAACACCTCCAGTGTTTTATTCGAGTCTAACTGTACATAAAAAAACCCTCTCAGTTAATGCTTCAATAGTTAAGCAAACACGGTTATATTTTAGGACTGCAGTTTGTATGAACAGTTCTGCATTTAAGCACCATTCACTGAACAGCAAACCTCAACAATTATTGAACTATAATAACTGAACATTTAGTGAAACCCCGATGAGCATGGGTTCACTTTTAAGTCCGGTTTCTTTAAGATTTCTTCCTCATACCATCTCAGGGAGTTTTTCACAGTAGCCACTGGCTTCCTCATGAGGGACAAACTTATAGGCACTAAATTTACACATTCCAATTATATATCATTTTATTCGGCGAAGCTGCTGTGGGACAACGTCCATTGTTAAAAGAATGAAACTCTTTTTAAAGTTCATTATTCATTTTTCAAGTATAGGATTATAAAGATTATTGAACTATAATCCAGATTATACGATTACTAAGGGATTGATGAAGGCAGGTTAGGTCTGGTCTAAATTCTAAAACATAATGCAAAACATTACAATTACCTCCAGTAACGACAGAGTAATAGAGGTACAGCATGCCCATAGTATGCAGAGTTACAGAAAGATGGGAATTTTGAAGGGAGCTTCTAAGTTTCTAAGGAGAATTTTGAAACATGAGAGTTATTTTTCATATGGATTCTATACCTATATATATATATATATATATATATATATATATATATATATATATATATATATATATATATATATATATAAATCCTTAAATAATGAAGGAACAAGAATTTAAAGGGGATTGATTAGCCGTAATACAAAAAGCTGGAAGAAGGGCAGCAATTTGTATAAACCAAATACAAAAGCATGCACAGTAAAAAATACTAAAGAAAAAAAATAAAGCCTCAAATGACAAAGACACATCCAATAAAAAATAAAAAATAAAAAAAAAAAAATATGGGGGTTCTGGGGGTTCTGGGGGTTATGTCATTTTGTGTGTGTGTGTGTGTGTGTGTGTGTGTGTGTGTGTTTCGATGGTGTGGGGTGTTAGTGAGTAATAATCCTAATAAAGAAGAATGAACTATTGGCATATACCCTAAAATAACTAATAATCATTAACATTTGACAGCGTTTAAAACATTTGAACACCATTAAACACGAATCTGGTGAAAAATAAGAAGCAAAAAAGTGCATGTGTTTCTATTTGACTCTAATGTCAAATCCTTTGGTGGAGTCTCAGGTCTCTTGATGTGCGTTTGGTGTGACGTCGGATTGGAGCTGTGTGTTGATGTGTTTATATTGTTGCGGAGGGAAATCCGACGTGTCGCACGTCCGTTCTCATTATTGTTTGGTTGGACAGAAACTCTAAGGTTTCTACGCTTCAGTTCCTCAGTTCTGCGGGCGGGAGGCGTTCCTACTCTCCTCCGCATATATTAACGAGCACCAGTAGAGCACAAGCGAGATCATCTCTCTCTCTCTCTCTCTCCCTCTCTCTCTCTCTCTCTATACTCACACACTCTCTTTCAGTCTCTCAGTCTGTTCTGTGCTTGAGCCAGACGAGTGACTCTGCAGGATTACGACACGAAGAGATCTGCGGAATCCCGGAGCACGAATACAAGAAAGTAAGGATTCTTTTCTTTTCTTTCATTTTTTTAAATTCAATGCTACTTTAAAACGCTTCTGACCTTAAAAACCTCTGGACTGAAGAAACCTCTGCGATCCTTCTGCACAAGCTGCTGGTTTGGTCCCAGGCAGTTATGTGGTGCTGAACTGGTGTATAACAGTTTAAGAAAAAAGACCTCAGTTTGCTTCTTTAAGCTCCTGAAAACGGATTAACATTCTAACCAATTCGGATTACCTCATTTTTCACAGCTCACCCTGTGGCAAAGTGTCATTAGGAGCTGATTTCACTGTCTGAGCAATGAGTCGAGTTTATTAGGAGTGATGCATCAAGCCCTGGAGAAGTGTTTAGAGGTATAATAGGCTTATAAAGTTGAAGTCTTTAATCTCTTTCTTATACATCATTTTTTATTTTATGGATATTTTTTTTCTTACCTGAGTGCAGTGATACTGTGAATTTTCACCTAGTGATCATTTTAGCTATGTATCTATATATATTTTCTTTTGCAAACATTCCCTCTTTTATTTCATTACCCTCCATTTCTATTGCAGCGTCATTTTTTTTTTTTTTAGTGAACGTTTTCCGAAATGTTTATCCATTTGGTGCTATTGCTTTTCTGATTTCGCATCTTAACACTTTCACTACACACATTTTTTTAGGTTTTGGGTTGACACTAAGGTCCACTGGTCATTCCTTTCTCAACGTGGAGCCGAATGATTTAAGGGAAACAATGCTGAGTTTCAGGGACTTAAAGAGAGAGAGACTGAGAGACAGAGACATGGGTGGGGAGGGGGGTTTTAAGGCGAGAGTTGCCGTATCCACACAGGGAACTCTTTGTGCCTCCAGGCCTGGGGGTTCAGGTAAGGGCGCCCGCTGCATCTGAGAAGTGTAAACACAACAGTTTACAACAAGGTGGGTGGGGGAGCACTTATAAGGCCACCATGTTTTATTGCACCTGATGAGCCAGGCCGGGACTTGACGTTGCTCACATCGTCTCCCTCCACTAATAATTGCAGAGGAGAGCTGTAAAGGCAACTGGCTCTTCTGCTACTGTGTTTTTTTGTAGGATCATAATCTTGTAGCAGTGCATTATAAGCAGCTGCATCTCCTCTCACATTTCTCTTAATGGCATTAAGATTAGGTGCTAACACTGTTTCTTGCTCTAAACAGCCGGAACAGCTGAGACGAACCTAAACAGGCTTAAACAGATTATATCAGTCGATGGCTCTTCAGCTGCGAGCCGCACACAAATGCAAAGTCATCCGTTTGGAAGCTGACACTTTCTTTTAAATTCTGTGTAAAGTACAGATTAAGATCTGCCCCTGGTTAGGTTTAAGATGCATGTTCTACCAAAGGCATTGTAAAACCTTCTTTGATCTTCTTTGCTCGGTTGCACACTGCTCTTTGTGAAATACCTAATGCACTTGGCTCTCTTAATAACAGTGGAGTGGATTTTATAATAAGATGTGTTATACAATATATTTTTAGGATGGTGCTATTCACTTTTTCTTTCTATCTGTCCTAATTCCTGCTGGACATACTCATTTGTACTGCAGTCTTTCACCTTCTGAGCAATCTAGTCTTCTTTCCTCTCCTCACCCTCAGTCACTCCGATTGGATTTTTGGAAGTCGAGCTCTCTGCTTTCTGGCAGTGATTCTAGTGAATGGCTTTTATTTTTTTTGTGACTCTTGACCAGTAGGAGTGAGGTATTCGGAATCTGTAGATTGTTGTTATAAACCTGTCATAGTAGGTTTAGTTATAATCCAGTGAGCGTCTACTGAATGCATGAGGTTTGAGCCTGTATTATATATGAAGCTGTGCTGCTATCAGTACTTCTTTTCTGCTAATGGACTTGGTGTGATAGCAAAATAGATACTGATAACAGTCTTAGAGAAGAGAGAACACCAATCTTGCATTTTCTTCCTTTCAGCTGCATTTTTTTTAGACATTGCTTTCAGAGACATTATGCTATAGTATTAGCTTTGATAATTGCTCTTTTTATTTATTTTTGAGCAGGCAGCCTTGCTATTGATAGATTACAAGCAACCCGGTAACCCTGAGAAATGGCTCCCTGTTATGTATAAGGGTGAAAAAATTCCTTCGAACCACATGAGGTCCTGCCCTCTGACATGGGACCCTGGCGCATTTGAGATGTTTTAGATTATGAATGTTGTTTTTAAAAATAAACATTCTTTGTTGCACATTTTTGTGCTTCCCAGTACTTAATTGTGACCTGTACGTGTTTCTTGCCAGCACCATATAACTCACCATTGGATGTTTTACATTGCAGGATCAGCAGTTCCGGTAAGGGGAAATCACCATGAGTGTGAACATGAATGAGCTGACAGACTTGCTGGACATGTTGAGGGAGCAGAACTTCTCCTTCCTGGAGGAGAACGGCTCCCGGCTGGAAACGATGGTGTGCCAAAGTACTTTCAGCCATGACGCCATGCTCTACTCCCTCTCCATCCTCTACATGTTCATTTTCATCATTGGCCTGGCTGCTAACACACTGGTTGTGTGGGTGAATATTCGCTCTAGCCGTGAGCGTCACGAAACACACTTGTACATCCTCAACCTGGCCATCGCGGATCTGTGCGTCGTGGCAACACTGCCGATATCCATCATCTCGCTTATCCAGCATGGCCACTGGCCATTCGGTGATGCCATGTGTAAGATCACACATCTCATCTTCAGTGTCAACCTCTTTAGCAGTATCTTCTTTCTCACCTGCATGAGCATTGACCGCTATCTCTCTGTGGCTCGCTTCAGTGATTCCCAAAGCCCTAACAAGAGAAGGTGGACCAGGCAGGTCATTTGTGTGGGAATCTGGGTTTTGGCACTGCTCGCTGCCCTACCAGATACTTACTTTCTCCAGGCAGTCAAGTCCACGCACTCAGATATAACCGTGTGCAAGTCCATGTACCCAGCTGAGAAGTTGCTTGAGTGGACTGTCGGTGTCCAGCTGAGCTTCATTGTCCTAGGCTTTGCCATTCCCTTTCCAGTTATTGCTATATTCTATGCTCTTCTGGCCAGGCTGATCAGCTCCTCATCGGACCAGGAGCGTTGTGCCAGCCGACGCCTCGTCTTCACCTATATAGTGGTGTTTTTAGTGTGCTGGCTACCCTACCATGGCACAGTACTTCTGGACACTCTGGCACTGCTCAACATCCTGCCACTGAGCTGCACATTGGAGAACACACTGTATGTTGCGCTGCATGTAACTCAGTGCCTCTCACTGCTACATTGCTGCATCAACCCAGTCGTGTACAACTTCATCAACCGCAACTACCGCTATGACTTAATGAAGGCCTTCATCTTTAAGTATTCTACCAAAAGTGGCCTTGCCAAGCTAATCGATGTTACACGTGCCTCTGAGACCGAGTACTCTGCTGTCGAGAGCCAGGGCCCTCTGTGAAGAAATTGCTAACTGACTTTTTGCTGTAAACTCTGCTGACCCTCTGTATTGGGTGGAGAAACACATAAGGGGCAGTTAGAAAGAGACAGAGCTCCTGAAACAGCGTATGTTTTTTAAAGGACTATAAAATATTGTATTTGTTAAAGACATACTGTACATCTCTATATACAATAGAATTGTATTTTTTTATTTTAAGTGATTTTAAGAGATGTAATGACAGAAGCACTTGTACTCAGTTGAAGGGTAAGCCAGTAAGCCTCAGCATTTGACTGGTCAAGCATACAAGGTCATGGGGTCAGTCGAAATCCGCTCCCCCAGAGGAGACGCTCAGAGAACACACAAAGCCTCAGGGCCCTTTTTGACCTCGGGGCTGACCCTGTCTCAGTTTATCTGTACCTTTCGGGCCACCTTTAGGCTGACTATCGTGGCATCACAAGTGTTTAGCCAATGGACCAAGGCATAGTTAATAAGGAGGGACACAAAAGACCAAAGCATGGGGAGCTGAAGGGGACAAGGTGAAAATCTAATTAAGAGAAGTTGTCAAGAAATGTCTGAATTGCTTGCATGTGTTATTGTATAAATCCAGCTGTAGAAAACCAGATATACTTTTTTAAATAGATGTATGCTTTGTAAATACTAAGGAATATTTATATATTCATCATTGTGTATGTTTAGTGTTTTGACAAGTTTAAATGTATCTTTGAAATAAACCTTGAAAACTTTTGAAAAAATCTTGAAAACGCAACTTTTTGTTTTTTCACCACATAAATTATAATAACAACAAAGACAATAATGGTGCTGATATATTTCTTGAATAATATGGAATTTAATATGGTGCGCTCACATTTCAATTGCTATACTCATATGCACAGGAAAGAACCATCTTTGGAAACCCCCATTTCTTCAGATTAAAGCTAAAAATCTAGTACACACTTATACACAGGACAATGCTTTTCTTTTTTATATTAATATATTTATTGAATAATCATTTTGAGGATTTATTTCCTGAAAGAAGCAAACTGATCTGTAACAGGTTTAATGATTTATTTTGTGTATAGATTCAAGATTTCCACTTACTCCTGAAAAAAACCCACTATTGACAATATAGTTTGGTATTAGCTTGTATTTTTGTATTAACTATTGCTGTTAATAAGTTCTACTTTTGAGGTATTGTAAAATTTCAATGGGAATTCGGATATTGCCGATAGCAGTTGCGTTACAGTAAGTGTGTTCAATATTCACAAGGCTTTTTCAGTGTAAAGTCAATCCATATGGTCGCCCTCAAGGGGCGCAGACATCTCTACTGATCTAGAGAAGATAATTCATGTGCTTGCATGCATGTGTGTGTGTGTGCGCATTTGTATGCCTTTTGCTCTTTGTACATTGCCTTCAGTGGCAAAGGGAAGGAGGGGTTGGCTGGTTAATCAGTACCAGGGCTTCTTTTTCCGTCTTTCCGCTTTGTAGTTGCGAAAAGAATCCAGGTGTTCCTGCAGTCACCACCAACTTTCAAAGAGACCCTCTTTCTCCTTCTTCATCACTGAGGCTCCAAGTGCACAGCAAATTACACTGTCTGTGCGAGGCATGATTGCTGTCACCTCCCAATGGGAAACTCCCCAAAAAAGAACAAGGTCTTAGTTCATTCAAAAACATATAATATGGTGCACTATTACATTTCAGATCCTATGCTCATATGTATAGGAAAGAACCGTCTGGCAATCCCCTTTTGTTGAAATTGAAGCTAAATACGGAGTATACATTCACAAGCATGTTAATGACAGAACAATGCTTTTCTTTTAATATACTGCGCTTGTTTCAACCTGTAAAATCCCTGCAAAACCAGTATTGCCACAACTCAGTGCAATAATCAAACAGGCAGAGTAGTATGCACTTTTAAATGGATTAGCAGTATTTTATTTTTTGCCAAATAGAATTGCCTCAGGGTTCGAGTATAGGACCACTAAGAAAGGCTTAGAAGTACTCTATTCACCTACTGTATTCATCTGCTTCTGCAATTTAAAATCTACTCTTGTTAAAAATGTTTTCTGGAAAACACTCACAAACACTCCCCTATATATAGAATAAATAACTAAATAATCAGGGTCTACCCATAAGAAAACATGATTTCCAGTGCTTTGAAAGCGGCATGAAATAAAACTGACTTTAACATCTGCTGCAAACAATAAATTGCCCTCACAAAGACATCTATAGTCCAGGTCTTGGTGATAAACCACTGTCTGCTGGCTTTTGAAAGGACGGTTCTTCAGAGTGTTAGTCTTATAAGGAGTGTGAGTGTGTGTGTTTGTGGGTATATGAAAGGCTGTGGGTGGTGTTGGGGTTAGGCTGCAGGACAGAACACCCTTTCACAGTGTCTTCATTTATTTGGATGAGGGACAGACTTGCTCATTTTCTCACGCTCGTGGGTGTGCGCTACCAATTCGGAATGATTGAGCAATAATCCTGTCACATAAATGATGCAGGATGCCCTTTTACTCTGGCTAAAACCAATCCTGCTGTCATGTTCTGTAAGTTTAAGCAAGAGCTAATTTCAACAAGATGAAGTCATAGGTGATTTGTACCACAGTTAGAAAGCACATGTATGTATGAGTACAGTGATTTATCACCTTGGTCATGACCTCATCTCTTGACCACTGGCCTGGGTTCACCAAGGCGACACAAAAGCATGCCCAAACCACTGAGAAACTGGTCACATCAAAGACAGACAGCAGCAACTTTTATTGGCCTAATCCCAAATCCTTTCATTTTATGTTGGGTATTGTTAAAAACTGAAGGTATTTCTTAAGCAATGAGATTTCAGTACTTGAATACTTATCTACTATTACCTACTATCTACTAGGCTGCAATAAAAAAATTAAAAAATGATTTTGATAATCAAGCATTCATATGAATTAAATGTGTCCTTTAAACAAATATTTGGACATTTTTATTTCTTGTTCCAATAACAAAAAAAATAAAAAAATAAAAAATCAGTTCAGGAACACCTAATTAACACATGAACACAAGTTTCTTCTAGGTCTGAGCTAATGAGTAGTGCCTGTTACAAAAGCATATTCTTTGTAAATTACTCATAAAATCACATAATACTATATTCAAACATAGATTAGTACTGGTCTTGCTCTACCTCCTTATCTGAAGTTTATCAATCACATAGACTTTCTTCATTAATCTTAACAACCCAAAGTTAACAGTTTATCTTTAAGTACCTTTTGTCAATCCCTTTGTGTGAAATGTATAAATTAAATAAAAGTTTATATAAGGACTTAATATTAACTGTTTTTGAGTGAAATAGTAAGATACTGAAAATGCCAAACTGTCCTGACTCCATTTTTTGTTGCTGGCATCATTTGTTTATGAAGTTATGTGGGTAAACAATAAGGCCGCATCTGGCCTCAGGAGCTTCACTATGGTATTGTAAACATTAATGTGTACTTATGTGATATTTTTTCATAATAGACCACTGTCTACTGCATTGAACTTTCATGCAGCTTCATATTGTTAGATTATCAGTGAACATAAAATATATTTCCTGAAGTTTTTCTTTGTATTGAGGCCAGAGGCATTGAAGCCCTAGCTGTTGAGATACAAAGACGATGCCGGATGGATGACATTTTAGATTCCCGTACTTATAACAGGGTTAGGTCACATGTAGAGAGTTTAAGTAGGCCATAGGGAGGGAACCGTCAAAACATTAGCATCACACACTGGGAGTCACCCTGCGAGTCCATAGCACCTTCAGTGAGAGTGACAATGGCCCATTCAAAGTTCTACTCCCCATGTTTGGCCTGAGTATTTGGCAGCCTCTCGCTAACTCTTATTGTTTGGTAATGAGGCTAGATCATTTTTCATTTCACCTTTATTTAACAAAGAATCTGCTTATCTGCTTTTACAATGCAGGCCTGGCCAAAGGCTTGAAACCATAGAAGGTAGACGGAAATCGGTCGAAGGCCTCAATGAAATTCGACACATATGCATGAAAAAGGCAGTCCAATTACCACACTTTTGTCAGAATGATGCACATATATGTCATAAAGGGAATTATGGGTAGCTTGACTCTAAGTCAAAACACCAGCTATCCTTTCCTTCTTTAAGGTACACATTCTATATGTTTTTATGTACCTTTCACATAGAAATGTGGATATAATATGCTTTTAAAATGATTTAAGTCATGCAATTAGTTTTGACAGAAAAGCTTTAAACATAGGCTACATGAAGATAGGATATACATTGAAAGGACAAAAAAAAGTGTACGCTTAAGTTTAGGACACTTTAAACAGAAATTCCTGGCTAATCAGTTTAGAGGATGTGGTGTAAAGAAGGAAGTGGACAGACGGAGGACCATAAGTTTGTTTTTTTAGGAGCACATGTGGCAAAAGAAAAATTTTGGAAAGATTATTTTGACAAGTGTGTTACATCCTCATGGTCTGGCCACGAGAATTATCCTAATGTGTGCAGAGAAGACTCTCACTGTCTTGCTTATTTTCACAAGTCCGCTGGCGTTGTTCAGATTGGACCATGACATTAGCTGTGTATACACTTTTTTAATGTGTTCAGGTCTCTAGAACAAAAAACTGAAGGCATGGTATGTAGAAGGAAGCCTTGAGGATAGACTAATACCAGTTTTTCTCAGCAATTGATATTTAACCAAAGTAAGCCTAACAAATGAGAGTCATTACTCTTGCCCATCATGTTCAATAATATCTTTCCACTACTGATAGATTTTCCTGCTTAAATATATGCTTTTAAAGCGAGCATCACAATCCAAATGGAGCGGACTCTACACGAGTTAAATATTTGGAATTCTTTTTCAATGAATTGTTATCCGCTAATCACACGCAATATTTATTTAGCAAGCCTAACAAGCAGACGTGAAATAAATCATAAGAGACACCATGGCAGCTAGTCTGCTAGCCATTTCAACATCCCTCCATTTTACCCATTTGTATTCTCTTTGAAAAAAGATTATTTAGCATACCGCTGACTCTGATCAAATGCAGATGCTTGCCAACATCTTTTCTGATCTCCCACTGCACATGCTATAGTTCAGGCAGCTTTGTCAGGTGTCCTGAAAGAAAAATGCGCCATAGTCGGCAGTAAACCATTTCTTTTTGAACTGAGCCTACACAGTGCTAATGAATATGAATGCAAGACCATGCTACAAGGTTGGAGCCTGGGGCTCCTGCCTTCTGCCATTCTCAGGAGATAATAAACAGGGCCCACGCGGATGAGTGAGGTGCAGGGATGCTGCTGTTGTTAGCAGGAGAAAAGAGGGTCGAGTCGAGCCCCTGCTGCCCCGGGGCCCACTACTTTCACACGCAAGGAACTTAAGATGAGAAGAAGGCACCAGAGAAGCATTTATTGTTGGTGGGTGACAGAAGAACTTTGAAAGGAGTATATTTTTTAATACTTTCCTGTTTAATTATGGTTCAAATAGAACCTCTGCTTTCATGAATAATAGATTGGATAGAATGGGCAAAAAAGCTAATGTTTTTGTGAAAAGTAAGATCATGCAGCAAAGTACAAGCAATGAATGCTGAAAAGTAGGTATGCAAGTGCAATAACTACGCACCTTAATAATGTGTTTGCAAGGAAAAATCTCAGAAGCAAAGGTCAAACAAACACTTCATCAGAAATCGTAACACATAAACAAAGGAAAGAAAGGTATGGAAATAAGGAAGCTCAGAATAAACACAGAGACCAGGAGAACAGGGTTAACAAAAACAGGACAAATGGGACAATGTGTGCAAGTATACACAAGTTCTAACGAGTAAATTAACAAAAACATGTACAGGAAACAATGAACCGTTAATGTTAAAGTGGTACCAGAATTTGGTGTTGACCAGTGTTCAGCATTCAGAGTCAGTAAGAAATGATTGAGTCCTGGACTAAGACCACTTATACAGCAGTACTGTAATACCCAGCATGTCAAAACAGCATATTACACATATTAGCAGGCTATTTTGACATACACTCTAAGCCCAGTGATGGAATAAAACTTTTTGGACAACAATCAGCACTTTGACCTCCTTTCAAACAATGTATTCTTGAAGAGTAACACAAGGACACATTAGTAAAATGGGTCATGATACATTGCACAGATTTCTGTCTTTCCTGTAAGGAAAACACCCAAGGACACAGTGCTATCATACAAGTAATGATGCAAATTTTTTAGAGAAACAACGAATTGATTAAGGTATTTCAAATGTCCCAACAATGTGTTCTTTTGTGCGTTATTGCACCATTTGTATGAGGATTTCCACCACTGTACAGTATATAGCAGATAGAGCTCTGTTCAAAATAAAATTCAGAATAATTAAAACAAGATTTCAGCATGTGTACTGTTTGGGCCCATATTATTTAAGAGTAACCTTAAGCTATTTCTTTCTTTCTTTCTTTCTTTCTTTCTTTCTTTCTTTCTTTCTTTCTTTCTTTCTTTCTTTCTTTCTTTCGTGTTAAAGTGCAAAAATGTAGTGCTGTGGTTTTGTGTTTTGTTTTTAAGAGCCAACGAGAGTAAAAAAAAAACTCTTTGGAAAATCTGAGTTAGTTTTGAACCCATGACAAGCGAGTGTTACTGAAAGCCAATACACAAATACATGATCCAATATACAAATACAGGGCATGCAAATGAGAAGAAAGTGTACACAATCTTTACAAGAAGATTAAAGATTAGCTAAACAGAAATCTAAAGTTGCCAAAATTATAGATTGCATGTGCTTAGAATGTAGTACGACACCTGAAGTAAAAATATTGATCTATCACTTATCATCAAAGTATTTAACAAACAATCACTGATAACTAATATTCCTAACAATCAATCCCTGATCACCAATTTTTTTCAATGGCCATTTACCATCAATGTTCCTGAAAACCAATGTTCATTAATGCTCCCAGTGGCTAATCACTGATCACTATTGTTCCCTATCTCTATAATCTCTATGATCTACATTAGTAGATCATAGAGATTATATTAATTAGTGTGTCTAACAACTAATATCTGATCATTAGTGAGTGCACAATCCAGTCATTTATCACCATTATTCCCAAAATCACTATTCATTAATGATCTTAATATTCAATCACTGTTTACCAATATTCCTAATGCCAACCACTTATCAGAATAGTTCTGAAGGACCCTTCAGTGTTCAATGATATTTTCATCAACCAATTGCCAATTCCCATTTTCCCACATTCCCATTATAAAAGTAAGTAAAAGTATTCCTTCTGTAACCATTTTCCTTTGTGTATATTTTTCAACTATTCACAACCACTAACTTGTCAATTTTCTTGATTGAAATAACCACAAATTTGTTTTTTTAAGGTGTAAACCTTGGAAGATCAGTTTACTCTGTGTTTTTACTAACTAAAACTAAAAGCTACAACTAGAATTAGCTGTGACTGATTGCTACTGCATACTGTTTGTTATAAATAGCTTTCTGTATGACCAGTATCAATGGGATCAAAATCTTTTTGTTTGATGACTTGTCCAAGTTTAATAAATGCAGTACAAGACAGTGCTCACCAGTGTGTTATCTTAGGACAGGCTTGTGGTAAAACAACATTCATTCTTAGTCATTTAACTATATTCAAATACTCGTTCTCTCTATTCCCTCTAACCATTGAAGCTGGCAAATCGTTTTAGCCTAATGTTACCTTAAAGATTATGCAATGTAATGTACACACACATATCTGGTACAGTTACAAGCAGCCTGTAGGAAGGAAGGCAGTGGGTGCATGTTTTGGAGGTTTATATATGACTGACTTTTACTTTTACCTGACTTTTACCCATTCAGTATATGGTTCTTCCTGAAAACTGTCACTATTTAGAAAATACCAAATTCTTTAAAATGTCCTTGGATGCTCTAGTATTACTATTTCTATTCACTTGAACTAAGGCAACTACACCTAATATGTTCTGGGATAACAAATCCATAAAGACGAAGAAGATGAGTGGCCCCTATACAGCTCTGACCCCAACCCTACTAATCACTTTTGGGATTAAAAAGAACCCCTACTACTTGCCAGGCTTATTGCTGACTATCAATGCTTGACTTCACTAATTCGTTTGTGGCCGAATGGACAAATCTCCACAGCCATGCCTCAAAAATCAGAAAGCCTTCCCAGAAGAGTAGAGGTTATTATAATAGCAAAGAATGCATACAATCTTGGAACCCATTTGGGTGTAAACCCATACCAACACAAACCTTTGGCAAAATTATGCATGATAAAAATAAAAATACCAGCTCAAGTATCTCCTTCTCAGACAAACCCAAGTGACTGGCTTCCTGCCACTTCTTTAGCTTCCTTCTGTCTACTTTCTGCCCATCCTGCCAGAAAAGCAGCACTACACTATAGGCCATTGGAACATGACTCTGTCTCACTATCAGTTCCAGCACTTAAGCACAGTGAGTGGTGCCTAGATAAAATGAGTGGAGGGAGGGATGAAAAGATTAATGAGGATCACATACATTTTGAAACAGACCCATACATGGAGTTTCTCTACATTTGTCCAAATGCTCTTTTATAGCCTGCTGGATTTTTATGTAAATAACTATTGGTATATACTCTGATTGCTTTTATGGTTGTTGCAGAATAAAATAATGTTACCGATGTCCATTAAGGAAATTATTGCATAGAGGTGGAGCAGCTAGTGTAATAAAGCAGCTGGTGTTGTTGCCCCAAAGCTTTAGTGTCCCTATTTTGATCCTAAGCTAAAGTTAATGTCTGCATAGGGTTTTACATGTTCTAATTGTCGAAATTTCAGTCTGGTTTTCCTCTGGTTCCTCCAGTTTCTTTCCACCACGCAAGGTTTAATGTGTGTACATGTTGCCTTGCAATTGACTGACAATGGACTGACAATACATACCAGGATTTCATTTCTCATTGCCATTATTTAACTAAATAATTGTTTGTTGATATTAAAGCTTTCTGTATGTATAAATTTATTTAACATTTATGGAAGCAGAATGCCAATGTCAGTATATAATAAGTTGTTTCTTTAATTTCCACAAAAACAAATATAACTAAAATAATGTGAAGTGTGATGGCAACCAAACACTTGGATATGCTGATAAAATTATTTTATATATCACAATTATGTTTTAGTTTCCATTTTGTACATGTACACTTGGAAAGTAATGTTTGTGAGTTTGTTTATGTGTGAGTTTGTGCCATGCAAATGCAATGTATTTTGTTACTCCATTAAAAAATAAAAGTGGACTTAAAAAATAACCTCTTACATAAAGGCCACCTACAGCGTCAGGAAAAGGAATATGATA
Source organism: Silurus meridionalis (assembly GCF_014805685.1). Lineage (NCBI taxonomy): Eukaryota > Metazoa > Chordata > Actinopteri > Siluriformes > Siluridae > Silurus > Silurus meridionalis. The sequence continues at coordinate 7,611,173 of NC_060884.1, read as the reverse complement.
TTTGTGTTCGACTAGAGCAAAAACAGGACAGGTCTAGTCACTGAAACCAATGCTCACTACAGTGACAGTTGTGGTATGCAGATTTATATAGGTATTGATGGAGCTCTGGACTTGAGCTTGTGTGACCTTGCACTAGAGACTGGGCCTGTACAGGTCTTCTATTCACTGTCCATAGTGAGAACTGATCAGGTGCTGAAACTTTGCAATAAAAAACCCGAGTGCCTCCAAGCAGTTAGTGGACACCTAACACCAAACCCCCACACCTGCAGAATTACATCCTGCAGCCCCCTCCTTCTTTCAATATTTTTGCTAACAGTGGCACAGTACAAATCATTTTCACAAACATTTTTACTTTTCTTCTAGTTTTCTTGATATTATTTTACTGGCAAAACTCACAATCACAATATGTTAATCTGTTTCTGTCGTATAAAAATGTATTCACTTGAAAACCTATTCTGCTCATCCACAAATGTCCACCAGAACCTTTACCTTATTGTATGAGTGTATTATAGATTCGGCTGTTTCTTTTTCTGTCTTCCAATCTTCCCGTTTCCACTCTTTAACAAACTATTTAACAATGTTATCAACCAATCAGAATAGTTCACAGGTTTTCACCAGTGAAACAGACACTTTTTAGTTAGAGAAGAAGATGAGAACATTTGATAAATATGTATTTCAGCTTTCCTACAATAATGATACTGGCTGTTTGGCAAAAAGAAAGTAATTGAAATACCTCAGGTTTTTGCACAAATATGTGAGCCCTGTCTCTGTGCGACTATCTTTCCTGCTGTCAATTTTCTTGGCTCGACCAACTGAAGCCACACCCAGGACAGATTTTGGTCTTGTTTGGAATTTAGTGCTTAATGCTGTGTGTTTAATGCTGTGAATTGCTTGTGGAAATTTCATACATCATTTTTCTTCACAGGTTTGCAAAACGGTAAGTTCAAGGATCCAAGGATCCAGTAGGATCATATACCTCAACATATGTAGAAAAGTTATTCAGCATGTGGCTTTTCAAGTCAAGTCTTTTATTTGTTTTATTACAGTTGGTACAGTACAGTATTATATTAGACATAGAACTAACTAAAACATGAGCAAATCTACACACAGGGCAAAATAACATGCATGTGTGCAAAAGTGTACAAACACAGAACAAGACAGTACAATAACAACAATATAACGGTGAATGCAGTACCTTCAAGTACACAAGATAATATATGCATGGAAGAAAGTGCAAAGGCAAAGTCCATGTTATAATAAATTCTTTATATGTAAACATAAATTCTCAGCAGCGAACTTCAGACTTTCATTTAGAAGAGTATCCGTTCTCTGCACTGCTCTTGCGCAGTTGTTTTAGCAAGAGAGTGCACAGAGTCAACAGAACATTGCAGGTGTGAAAATATGAGGTGTCTTGAGGATCAATCTGCCCAGAGCTTCTGGATAGTCAATCTGTCAATGTGTTCCTCTGCAGTGCAATATAATCACACCTGCATTTTTCAATTGAAGATCATCATATTTTGACCTAAACTAATTCCTTTACTTGTGTAAAGTTTTACTTCTCTATTACTGTTTCTAATGCTACATTCTTTATCCTGTAATACAATGTGTCTTTCTGCTCGAATTATATTCTGCCCACATTTAGTGTTGTTTACAGTTTGAATGTACAGTTTAAAGCCTGTTCTTCAAGCTTCAGGTTCTGCAGGAATATGGGAGCTGTATTACCTGTTTTATCAGGGTGCTATGAACAGGATAAGATAGTTTCATTTGTCAGTATTCACATAGTACTTGTTTATTTCCTACACCAGGCATACAAATTGTTCTTACACAACCTACGAAATAAGTCCCAGCTTTGTTGCAGTTATGCAGTCCAGAGACATGTCAACCATTTTTATCCTGCTTTGTCTGATGGCAGCAGCAGGTGGTAGATGTATATTGCTTTATTTAATAAGATTAAGTAAGACATACAGGAATTGTGTTACACTACGCTAAGATCTTGATGAATGTTCTGCACACACTGAGCCTAACAATAACTTAACTGTTTTATATACATCCCGTTTGCTCTGCCAGGGTGTAACTGTAACTGTAGGGTTCTCTGTGTAACGAATTGCTTTAATATAACTAGGAATTTGAGCGTTAATCTAAAAACACAGTAATATATGAAAAATCCCTACAAATAAGATTTTATTTTGCACTCTAAAATAACAAATGTCCTTAAAATGCAAGTCCACAGATATTAGCTTTGATAACATTTAGTTAAACTTTGTTCAAAGGTAATTCAAACAATTCTTGACAATCATTTCAGTCTTAAAAGAACCCGGAGAAGCTGCCAGGGGACACAGCAGGTATTGAGCTAATGCCACAAGCTCAGGCTGCTATGAAGCAATGAAAACAAGAGCACAGGGTAGAAATATATTCCATAAACAACCATTATAGATAAAGTAATACACATGGTATGTGATATGTTTTGCTTAAATTTAGAATTCACAGCTTTGAGAAAGCATACTTTGTATGTATGACATTAAACATGATTGATATGTTTTAATCTTTAAGAAGAAACATTATGTTTCTTATTTTCCCTTAGCTTTAAAATATTTCTTCAGCCAGTTGTATTAGTTTATTATGAACCTAACATCTTAAATCTGGTATAAACTTATCTAGAAGTTCTTGTGCCTGTATGAAGTTGATTTCATTTTCAAGGTACAGTTTGTGTAACAGCTCCATCTCTTGTGAAACAGTATATATATTTTTTTATATCTGGAATCTTCTACAAGTTACATATGAGCTATACGTTGAAGATTAACTTTCCTTTTTATCAGTGAGATTATGATACTGAATGATAAAATGACTGACAGTTCAAACCTAAAAAGTTATGTCCTCAAGCCATTAGTGTGAAATAAAAAATCGCAACCTGTTACTTTCGCACTTAATTATACACTGTTGCTAAAAATAGAATAACACATTTAACAATATGAATAAATAAATAATTAAATAAAGGCCAAATGTCATCCAAATTTATGGAATCATCCATAAAGCTGTAAAGGAGTTGACTGGCAAATAAAATGTAAAATATTTTGTCAAAACTTTTTAATGCTGTTGAAAGGTGCAGGAGACAAGTGTGTTTACTCAGCTGGTTTATTAGGGCAGATCACATAATCGTCATCAGTGCTCATAGCATAGGTCACAGAACAGACAGCTAGGATTGTCCATAATCATAAATCGGGAAAAACCCATAAAGGTGTGTGTCAAAACCAGGAAGTTACAACATGAAAGCAGGAACACGAAACACAGGAAACAAAGACTCGCAATTGATGTAAAATACAGTACGCATGATGACTTTCCAGTAAAAAATTACATTCACCCCCCTAACAACAACGTTATTATAATTTTCCAAAAGCATCTGATGTAAGAATGATCTGCTCGACAGTGCTATGGGTATGTTGTTCATACAACTTTTTCAGCAAGAGGAAAATAATGAAAAAAAATTAGTATTTACATTCCTTTCAAAAAAATGTGCCAAACGTGACCAACGGCAACCATAACCGTTGTTAGCGCCTTGAAGTATGCATTTAACAACTAATCCCTTGGTATGCCTATGCAAAAAGTGCACACGGAGGTAAGATTTATCTGTCCCTCAGTGGGTTTTAGAGGAGCTTAAGAGCTAACCTGAGGGTTTGGATTGACTCTGGAGAGCTGTGGTCAGGCTCAGGCTGCGTTTAGTGAAAGCAGGTGTAGAACCCATGCTGTGAATACAGGCATCCCTCCAGCCGGAATGAGCCTGTGATTTATCGGCCTTCGTTCCCCTTTCAGACTAAACGTCTCCATGAAGTGGTTTTTAAGATGTCTGCCTTGCTAACCTATGGACACAAGCATCTCCAGCATCAATGAATGTTGTCTTTTTGTCCTCTCGTATATACTTACAGCTCAACTGCCTTCACTGGTACAACATACCGTGCAAAAAATGTTTCCTGTTTCGATCCATTGTACGTCATACCAAGCCTTTCATCAAGCACATCATCCTACCCATAAATTGCATGTAAAGCTTAGCCAGCTTTCAGCCTAATTCCACATATTAAATCATTAAAATAATAAGGAAAACCCGTGTTATGTTCACAAAAGTGTGTGAGTCAGCCATGATGGATGATGGAATTGGGGGAGTGAGAGTGTGACTAACTGCTGGCAAACACACACCCTGCAGCAATGTGACGACTACACAAAAGAGGCGGCCATAGGTGACGATGCAGCTCGCCGCTTTCCTTTTAGTCCTTTTCCCCTCGAGTGAGGGGTTCCAGTGAAGCCTGTGCCCATCTATCATGATAAAAGTACAGGAGAAAAAAAAGGGGGAACTGTCTCATGGGGCTAGAAATCTGCAACAGAGTGTGAAAAGGCCTTTCAGGAGAATCTGCATGAATGCCAGATACCTGCTTCCTCATTGCAGTTATCACAGGAATGTATTAACGGGTGATTGGTTTTTACTCCAAAACAGTGGAAAAATGTGCTATTAGCTGATGCTTGCACATGAGGTATTTGTGTTTCGGGTAAGGGTCACGCTAAGCATTTGTGTTAGAGAGGAACTGACTGAGACATTTTTTTTTTGTTTTTTTTTTTATATGCAGAGAAGAGAAACATGTTTTTGCCTGGGTATCATTGTTTCACTGACATAGTATTATTTTTAAATTTAGTTTGACAAAAAAAAGAAAGAAGAATATGTCTGGAATGGATATTACAGAAATACACATATAGCAGAAAATACAGTACAAAAAAGTTTATATATCCGTGTTAAAACTGCAGTGTTTTTGTTCTTTTCACAGTACAAAAGTTGCAAGAAATAAACTATATATATATGTATATATTTACTGGTCTGTTTATTTCATTTTTTTTAATTTAGAGAAAAAAACATTGAATTGAAATATTAAAAAAATAAATCACTGTAGATATAACGTGGCCGATTTTAGTCATTCCCTCTGTTTCAAATTTCCATGCCTATTATTCCGAGAAGGTTGCACAAGTGTTAAAAAGCTGCAACATGTGGAACAAAAGTGTCACTATTTAGAAATTTCACAATGTGTGACATATCACATTTCAGCCTGAAGTCAGGGAAAAGTCCTGACAGGTTATAGCCTGTGTAACTTTATGAACCCGTTTAGAACTGGACAAGAGGGACTGCACTATTACACAGAATGGCTCCATCTAGGACTTTAAGTGTTCTTTAATTAGTCAAGTCAAGGGAATGTAGCAACAGAAGGTTTCCAAATCAGGTAGAACCCCTTTTGCAAGTAGACTATCCAAAGAACATTTAGAGACCCTTCCTTTTGTAGACATGTGCATACAGGAGACTTCCCAAGATTCCCTGTCTCTTCATTATTGTCTTTTGTGTCCATTTTCTGGCAAATGGGGACATAGCCTGTTGTTTGTGCAGCAGGGTCTCTGAAGTTGGTCACAGATGGCAGACTGATAGTCTCTGAGGTCTCTGATCAGCTGCCATCATCCTGGCCATTTCTCTGTGTGTGTTTGTGAACAGCTACTTTGGGAGACACCCGGCTGCAGACGGTGTGTGTGTGTGTGTGTGTGTGTGTGTGTGTGTGTGTGTGTGTGTGTGTGTGTGTGTGCACACACACACACACACACACACACACACACACACACACACACACACTGCTGTCTGTGTGTTCAAACATCAGTAAGGCGAGAGAAAGAGATTGATGTATGGGAGGTCTGAAGCTTGTCACTCTTCACTCCTCTCTAACAGGGCTCTGTACTCTGGGACTTAACCCCGGGCTTTAGGCCTTTGAGCCGCTGTCACGCACAGACAAATGTAAATTTGATATGCGTTCACAGATGCCAGCGGCAAACAGAATGTGTGTTTACTAAGCCAACTCCGTGTTTGTCAGCGCACCTTTAGGATCTGCAGTTTTCTTATATGAATGAAAATGGGTGTGTGGCTGCACTACATTCCAGGGGGTGAGGTATTCAGTCTTGTCAAACAAACGACTACAGGAAGCCTTGCTATCATGCACGGATGCGCGTGCACACACACACACACACACACACACACACACACACACACACACACAAAACACACACACAGCCGTAAACTTTTTTCACACTTACACACCCATAAATGCATAATATTTTCTAGTGTATGTTTGGGAACACTTTCTATGAAGCTTATGTTTACAAATCATCATGCGCTAGCACATCTAATGCTTTGTTATAACATAGTAATAATTATGTTATTATGTTATAATGCAGTTAACATTTTATAACAGCTTTACTGTTATGTCAGGTGTGGTGTAACACCAAATTAACAATGATAAATAGTTATAAATGAAAGCGGTTACAAATTTTTTTTTTTAAATGTAATCTCTTTATGATTTATGTACAGTGAATATTTGTAACTATTCATGCAGAATTTTTTTTAATGATGAAATATTTGGGAAATTAATAATAATAATTATGAAATAGCCTATTTATTTCCAAAAATGTGAAGGTGTAAAATATGTAGTTATCATGCAACCTTTGAAAAGAAATTAAATAGTATGCATATGTGAGTCTTTTTAAATTTCTTGGATGTTTAAAAAAAAAACAATTACTACATTTTACATATATATCATATATTTATTACAAAGTATAAAGGTTGTGTGATACAGCACATGGTATTAAAATTAAATAATATTGCACAATCAAAAGTGCATTTATATCAAACACTTGCATGGCTGTGATTTGCTGCAGGCATGAGCCCACAGGGAAATTAATAATGGAGTCAGTGACCTTACGGACACAATATGGCCAAACATTCTGTTTCTTTTTGCTCCAAAAGCTTTAATAGATCCTTAAGAAGCCATACTCACTTATACAAACTCAGTAGCTAGCTGATATTAATTTGGACATTCCTTTTAAATGTGTTTCTGGTCAAAAAGGTGTCCCTTTTTCATTCCCGTCTTCATCTGATGAGCTTCCATATCAGAATTTATATTTCTGAAAAGCGTTGTGTGCCATATCTGTTTAGAGATACACATATACACACACACACACACACACACACACACACACACACACACACACACACACACACACACACACACGCACACACGCCTATCAAAGAATGTCTTTGCCAGCTACATCCTGCCAAAACATCAAATGCTTGATTAGCTCTCTGCCTTGCTGTTCCTTCATGCCCTCGGGCGTTACTCCATTACTGCCTTTCACGGTCTAAATATATTACTCCATTTAGATAGGCCAGATTAAATGTGATTAGAATAGCCTCCCACATGCCCTTATTCTGACTAGAGCCTCTAGATACTCCAAGATCAAAGCTATGAAGGGGACACTTAGCCAAGAAAGTGCCAAAGTGAGATACACAAGCTCCACGTCTGCACTAACTGATGGAGGGAATGTGACCTGACTTCAGTCTCCACCTGAACCCTGACTGAACAGATAGACATGAGCATCATAGACTTCTCAGTGGAAACAGAGGCCGTCTTTATCTAGCAACAAAAATCAGTCCATTTTTAACTTTCTTGCTCTTTTTTGCACTGAATAACGAGGGCTAGTGATGCACAGGGCTTTATTTTTCAGCCAATTACCGCAGCTGATTCTTTGTCACTCCTCCTGCAGTAAATCTGCAGTTTTCAAAAAGCCACAAAATGCTTTAAAGTATTTCAGCTTTCAACATGTGGGTTACGCTTGGCTCATTATTCAGTATAACAAATAACACTAATAAAACAATACTGCTTTTACAAAATATCCTCATAGGGATGATGCATTAGAGCGTGTCATGATTTCAAATTGCTCAGAGGAAGGAAAACCCCTCTTGCTTTTTTCCATTGTCTTAGCCCGAAAGTGAGACGCTCGACATAACACTGATCTCATGAAAGCGTTTCTGGTGCTGGAAAAAGAGATGTAAAAAAGGGACTTGAAGCAAAGCTCTGCTTGCTGTGTAACCAAACACCACAATAGATATTGTCTGATCAGCCTAATCCTGCTAAGAGTCTTACTGTTGTAAACTTATGAGTATGAATGGCGGATTTTTCACCACAGCTTTCATATCGGTCCAATGTAACATCACTGTTGTTATTTTAATATTTATAGGTCCAGACCAGTCACTAATCATAATTCAAGCCTGCAGTACTGCTGCATTATGTCAGTAGAAACAGCCAAAAAAGAAGAAAGAAAGAAAGAAAGAAAGAAAGAAAGAAAGAAAGAAAGAAGAAAGAAAGAAAGAAAGAAAGAAAGAAAGAAAGAAAATAAATAACTAAAAGAAAAAAGAAAGACAGTAAATAAAAGTAAGAAAAAAGAAAGAAAGAAAGAGAGAGAGAGAGAGAGAGAGAAAAGAAAGAAAGAAAGAACGAAGGAAGGATGAAGAAAGGAAGGAAGGAAGGAAGGAAGGAAGGAAGGAAGGAAGGAAGGAAGGAAGGAAAAAGAAGGAAAGAAGAAAGAAGGTAAATAAACAAAAAAATAAAAGAAAGAAAGAAAGAAAGAAAGAAAGAAAGAAAGAAAGAAAGAAAGAAAAAATGTTTTTATGTTTTTTGTTTTAGTATAGTAACATATTGAGTCATTTGAAAGTCAATGAAACAGGCAGAAAAGGCACTTTTTTGTAAGTGTTGGACGGCAAAAACATTAGCGAACGAGTCTGAATTAAACCTGTTGTAAGATTGTCAAGACTCCTAGAGCAACCTGTTAGCAAATATCCTTATAAAACACAGGGGTCTGATTTTGCATGCTGCAAATCAGTGGTCATATCAAAAACACACTGCAGAATTCCTTTGCACGCTAGTGCATGAAGAATTGAAGGCAAAGTACCAGCAGTATCAGAGGAGACCTCCAGTTCAAGCAGCAGTACAAAATGAAAATAAACAAATCATGCTCAATTTACAGTGAAAAGGCATAATCATAGAATGTTATGGAATTGGCTATAAAGTAGCAGTGCTTTATTGTAGTTAAAACCACAGTCCTTTAGAGCCAGTATACATAGTGTGCTGTGATATCTAGGGAGGCACGTTATTGCACCGTGTTATTGCACTGTCTTGCCACCTCACAGCTCCAGGGTCCTCCGCCTTACCCAGTAACATGCCAGGAGGTTAACTGGTGCTTTTAAATTGCCTCAAGGTGAAAATTTGTTTGTGCATTGTATCTTGTAATGGATTGGCTACATATCCAGGGTGTATTCCTGGCTCAGTGTTTCAGGAATTTACTCCAGATCTAGAAATACAGAAAAGCATGAGAGAATTTAATATGAACAGTAAACTGAGAACAAGAGTCAGAGTTACAGGTAATACTGAAAATGTATACCATGTATTTTTTTCTTTGCTTCAAAGCAGCCAGTGATTCAACTTTTCCCGCAGCCAAGGGGAAGTTCATTCCATCACCCAAAGTGTCAGTGGAGTCTTGATTCTTGATGCACGTTTTCCATGTGCTTTGAGGGATGGTGAGTCTGTGAAGAACCAGGTGTGAGCAACCAGACAGCTCTAAGTAAAACAAAACCCTCTGTTCTAAAGTCTAGTAGACTAGTATCAAATGCATTGTTTCCATTTTGCAGATGTCTCGAGAGCTTATACACTGCACTGCACAATGAAGCAAATAAACACTTAGAAATACTGGAAGGAATACGACTAAACATTGCACATAATTTTAGCTGGTTTGACACACGTTCTTGAATAACATTTAATGGTGATTATATATGCTGCAAAGTCCAGATGTTCAATCATAATTCAACCTCTGTGAGTGGTCACAAACGATTTATTAATTCATCCTCACGCTTGCGAAAAAAAGAGAGTGTGTGTGTGAGAGAGAAAGAGAGAGTGAGAGAGCAAAGACAACATCTGAGTGTTGAGTGGTGTAATTGTGTACATATCATTTATCCCAGTGAATCATTCACCAAGAACTTTCCCAAATCCCTAAACATGAGAAACTCAAACTTCTGGTATGCAGGCGAGAAACACCAGAATTAATAATCTAAATATTATTCACCTTAGAATGAAAGAGATGGGGAAATATTAATTCAAGCTTTAATTTAAAAGCTTGTTGTCTTTTATTTGAATCGGTTTGTCTTTTATCTATTGTGGCATGTCTGAGGGGAATCACATTACAGTCTTTTCAGAGATTGATGAGATCCTAATGCATTAGATTTCTCACTAACAGCCTCACTTTTCCTTTCCATTTTCTTCATGGTCTTGCAGTCAGGCTGGAGAAAATGGAAAAGATAAAGTGAAATTTTTCTTTCACTTTATCGAAAAATTCCACTTTCTAGTGCTTAATTTGTAGTCAACTTTTAACTTATCAGAAGTTCTTTCACAATTTCTAATTAATATGAACACTTACATTTCTGATGTATTTTACAGGTGAGAAAACACAATTTACAAAGGATACATTTACTCACACTGTCATACAAATATAGTTTGACCTTCTTACCCAGCTCATGCTACTATAAACATGTTTAAAACAAGCTATTATGATTTATAAATATTTGTTCACTGCATAACCTGTGGCTGAAACACATCTTCTGGTTGAGAAGAAGAGAAAACATGGTTCCTTTTTTTTCCTGTTCTATGCTAAATGAGCCTTACTCATCTGTTATCATTGTATGTAATGAATAATGTGTGGCTAATAGGGTCTCGCTCATCCTCATTTATAACTGTCATGACACCCGGCACCTACAGTATTAAAAGCCCAACTCAACCCCAGCCCCCCCAAACCCCCACCCCAACTCTGGCCATGCAAACTCCATTAATCTTTGGACCCACCTACACACAAATTTTTCACTACTTCACAGCTCACACACTGTGAAATAAACCTGATACAGTGACGCCAATCCTTTGCTGACATACTATCCAAGCCTTAGAGCTCTTCTCATTCCATCAGGCCTAACTACACTCTTATTCAGGTAACACTTTTTTAAAGTATGTCAGCTTAATGCAAAACCCACATTTTTCACACACACCAATCCATCAGTTTCAGGTAGAACCTGTTCAGAGTGTTTACTTGTGTTGAATTTGGTTTTGGGAACAAAACGTACTGCATATTATTTGAATATGATTGTAAGGGCATTACATGCCTTTTAAATGCCTGTTTTTCCATTTCAACAGGTCTTTGGTTTCTGATCTTATGACAAAAGTAAAACTACTAACAATAGTTGTTTTTTTTTCCACTTAAAACTAGTTCTGACTAGTTTAGTCAGTATTTGTTTTTGTTTGAATGTGAAATTATACCACACACTCTTGAATGCTGAAATCAAACTGGTCAGAATGTGTTGATTCTAAAACAGCAGTTCTGGCTGTACAATTTATATTAAATACATTTTTTTTTATTTATCATATTAGTATGAACTTAATGGGGTCTTGAATGGCACTCAATATATAACATTTTTTGGAAAGAGTTTTTGGTGTCAGTGCTTTATAACATTCAGAGGTAAAGTCGTAACTTTAAGGAGTTTGACACAGTAAAGTGTTCAAGACAGAGATTTTTACAGGTTATGGATAATTTTATATATATAATTTCTGAATAAAATCATATATATATATATATATATATATATATATATATATATATATATATATATATATATATATATATATATATATATGTGTGTGTGTGTGTGTGTGTGTGTGTGTGTGTGTGTGTGTGTGTGTGTGTGTGTGCGTGTGCATGTGTGTGTGTGTGTTTATTTCTGAATAAAAAATTGTACAAGATGAAAAATTTGAATTGAGACAAAATAACCACTTTTCAAAATGCTAAAAAATAACTTTTTGTCAATTTATTTTTCTTAAATAGAATCAGCTATTTTTCAAATTTGCTAGTCTCTTAATAACAAATATTTAAGTTGTATAGTTATCGAAATACTATTCCTAATGCCACTTCTTGTTTCTTAATGAAAAACAATGGAATCATAAAAAAAAAACCCACTGAATTATGTGGTATCTCCAGAAAAATATTCATATAAGAAAAGTGTGTGTGCAAGTTTATGTAGCCTACTAGTTCTCCAAAGTAACTTATTTGAACCACCCCTTCTGTGCCTTTTGTTCAGATAGGCTGGGTAAATATTAGATTGCCGGGATAAGGTGGGCCAGGGGCCATAGGCCCGCACAAAGACAGAAACCACAGCTGTCAGTCTACTGTATTTAATCCGGACCAGACCTCTGGCTGCGTGTCGATAGAGGAGTCCATTTCATTTTTGCTCTATAGGTGCTCTCTTATATCAAGCAGACCGGAGACACTAAACTGTCAATCAATGTCAGTCTCTGCTTTATCTTGAGTCTTGTTAAAAAACACGTTCACACTAGCTGACCTTTTGGGGTCTCCCAGGAGCTTCCTGATTTACACTGCCTTTACTGCTGTTTCTCAGGGGGACATTAGAGGATTTTTAGCACTTCAACAAAGGAAACCTGCTTTATGTTGAAGGTGTACGTTTGAAGTCAACATACTACATACTATGTTTTATGTTTGGGCAATGGTTTTTTCTTTGACTATGACCATGACAATAAACCCAAATGAGAGCCTTTTAGACTTATTGAAACCCTGAAGATACTTTTGCTTAATAATAAATGTGTTAAACACAAGAAAGAGCCTTTGATATATTGATTATTATCATATGATTTAATGCATAAGCTGGACAATGAATTTAGGAACTGACGTTTTAATGAGACTTGAAAAACCACTAGCTTGGGTTGCCACAACAAGCAGATTTCATGTCTGAGTTATTTATTCTTTCTTATTCGTAGTTGTTTCAGGGACAAGAGGGTTGAACAAACACAAAAAAAGCGAATAAAATAGATAAAAGTTTGGAAAACATTACCAAGTGGAGTATATATATAAGTGCTGTAAATATAGTGACACACTTCTATGATTTAACTAGAGAGATGCACTTCAATCATGTAAGCATAGAGATATGCACTTCTATAAAGTAACTATAGTGCAGTTATAATGAAGTATAGTGCACGTCTATAAAGTGAAGTACAGTGAAGTACTTTAATGCAGTAACTATAGCAATATACATCATTCTTATAACTATACAAATAATTTAATGTAAACACGTATTTTAATGTTGCAAATATATCGTGTAATCTACTACTGGCACAATATGCAATCACCTCACAGGGTATACAGAGATAAAATAAGGACCAGAACAAATCTTCTTAACCAAAATAAGGAGAGCACACTATTTCTTAAAACTGTATTCTTAATCAATGACTTGCTGATTATCTCTGATCATAAACAAATTTGTTTCCCTGCATTTATTTATTGCACTTAACTAACTAGCTCACCATATGTTATTGCATTATGTTAGCTACCATTTGTCTTTAGGACTCCAGGCAACAAAAACATGTGACTGCAGCACATTAGAGTCTTTTCTTTATAGAGGTTAGCTCATAAATGTATGATTGGTACAACCCCTGTTTAAATAATTACATGTATGATCCTGCACAATCCCAAGGCTTCCCACCTGGCTTTTCAACATATTTCGATTTGGCTACGAGTGCCACATTCATGTTCAGCTGCCGAGTGCCAACATTAGCTAAGTCACAGAAAATAAACACATGGTCTGTTTATTTTTTTCTTCTCTTCAAAGCCGAGGCATGATCTGACTTGATCTCAAATCCAAAATATTTGCACAGGTAAGCTTCAGACAAGCACGACCCAAAAAACACACCTAAATGAATTCCAAGACGCAGATAATTACATTTTAGCTAAATTAGCTCATGGGGTTATTACAGAGGGAGTAGGTTTTTACATGAATGTTTCAATCACCTGTGTTTGAGTGCCAACACTATTGTTTGCTTCAGTATCATTGTTTTCTGACAAATTCATACCATGTGAGAGTAGAATACCGTAATTTCCGGACTATAAAGCGCACTTATATAAGCCGCACCCACTGAATTTGACAAAGATTTTTATTTTTTTACATAAATAAGCCGCACCTGTCTATAATGCCTACATTGAAACTAATGAACTTTACACAGGCTTTAACGAAAGACACTAAATGCAATATGTTGCGCTTCTATTAGGAGCATGCCACTGCATTCTTCCAGTATTACTGCATGTGTGGAGACCGAGGAATATGTCCTTATTATTTTCTGATGCTCATTTCTAAGTTTCTTTGACTAACCCATAATGCTGTTGCCAAGAACAAAAAAAAAGCACGAGTTTTGGAAACCTGTCTGTGCTTATATGATTTCTGTTGCAACTGGAGTTAGTGAGCTCTCCCATGACTCGCGCTACAACGGCTTGTATCTAAACAGTAGCCGACCAAGTAAGTCATTGTTCAATGTCTTCCTCCTTCCTTTCACAACTACAGTGGTACCTTGACCTACGAGTGCATTAATGTACAAGTTTTCGGAGGTACGAGCGGTCACTCCGTCGATTTTTTTGCTTTGTTACACGAGCAAAAAATTGAGTTACGAGCTCGAGACGCCGCTGCTAGATGGCGAAACGATGCCAGAAAGCGAAGATTGTGACGAAAATTAAGATAAGCAAAGAAGGAAAAGTACAAATTTTAAAGTTTAGGGATACGTAGTGTACAGGAGTGATAGTAAAAAACTAGTTTTCCCTCCGCCTCCGCTTATCGCCTCTACCCCCCCCTCCACACACACACACACACACACACACACACACACACACACACACACACACACCCACCGGCGTTTTTTGGTTATCTCAAGTCGTCTCATCTCCAAGGAAAATACACTGAATAAAACCTTATTTTATCTTTACATTCTCTTTTATTATGTTTTTATACAAGATTTGTTATTTAGAAGTGTATTTTCCAATTTAATAACATGAAACATAAAAACGGGGTGTCATTTTGAGGGTTGGAACGGATTAATGCCATTTTAAGTATTTTCAATATGGAAAACTGATTTGATGTACGAGCAAATTGAGATACGAGCTCGTCCACGGAACGAATTAAACTCGTAGGTCAAGGTACCACTGTATTTATCTCGGGAGTTTATCTTTTGTCATCGTCGTGCGCCACCGGTGGAAGTTTTTTTTTCTGAAGTTGTGCAGCTCAGAACACAGTTGAGGTTCGTTTTTTCGTTTCCGTTCGGAAATTTCATTGGTCTAATGTTATGTCGCTCAGTTTTTTGGCTTAAAGTTTGTGAAACCACGAAAAACCCAGGAAAAATGCATAAATAAACCGCTTCGTTGTTTAAGCCGCGGGGTTCAAAACGTGGAAAAAAGTAGCGGCTTATAGTCCGAAAAATATGGTAAATTCATCGAGAGCTCAGGTTTTTTTTCAGCAGTTCCTGAAATGACACAAGTTTTAGCTATGACCAAACATAATAACCTAATTAATAAAAAACAGTAATTATCGAATCTGATAATGTTACAGAGGTATTCTTCAGTATTCTTGAGTTTGTATAAATATATTCTACTGTAGGAATTGTGCATACAGACAGTTCCAGTTCTACAATGTTCATTATCTCAGAAGCTATCTGTATTATTCAACTTTAGGGGATAAAACTGTCCAATGGCAAAAGCTTTTAATGCCAAAACTGGCATCATGTCAAATTTTTTGAACACAAACAGAACAGTTCAATTTTTTAATTTAGAACTATTCTGTCATTCAGTGTTATTTATCACTGACCTTGATGAAATTTGAGATGTGGAATGATAAAGCATGATGAGAACCATAACACATGAGTTCCTTGATCCGTGCTTTTTACATCCGTTAAACCCCTTTTAATTTGGAATTTTTTGGAGTGGAGACAGGTTTTAATCCTGTAGGACTACTGGCGAAATGAATACAGGATATAGAGCTCTATATTCCATATCTATAATCTTTGATTGTATCTTGGCTTTCTGCCTATGGTGGATTATATGCATGCTAGAATGTACTCCTGAGAACATTAAAGATGTATCACCGTTGTATGCACAGCAGTCTTCACGCACCAGATCATCCCATGGATTAAACTTGTACTTATGACAAAATTACTAGTCACATGGAAATTTAGAGTCACTATTCTTATATTCCTCTCAATTATTGTTCTCCTAATTGAGCAGAAACTCAATGCTGCATTCCTATATTATGAAAACATGTTGCCTGGTGAGTAGATTGTGCTTGTGGGCTTAATAAAATGCAAAGAAGGTCACGGCTCTCATTTCCTCCAATTCATTAATCGCTTGATTGCGTGCTAAGTTACGTGACAGCAGCATGCACTTAAAATTAACACTAACTGACCTGGCTTTGTTTCAAGCCCAGCGCCAAACCCTCACCTGCCAGTAAAGACCTTACTGTTTTGTTTGTCAAAGATCATTATCCATGGAACTGAGATCCATAATTTAGATACCATTAGCTGGATAACTGTAACCGTGTCATGTGCATGTGAAAGAATTTACTTTTTATATTAAGGAAATTACCAGAGATGCAAGTATAGAAAAACATTATATCACAGTTTAGTTGAATTCTTGAATGTGAAAGTTTAAAATGATTCTCTGTCAGCATGACTCTCAGAGCAGGGCTTTACATCATGTGATCATCTTATATGAATGCTTCCAGAGCTATTATTTTGTTTCTTAGGGCTTTTAAAGTAACAACAGATTACTATAAAAATCTTATAACTGTCACTGGAGAATCCTTCCATTACTATTAAACAAATGTCTCCATAATTGAAACCTAACTTTTTATCATCTGAATCGTGCTCTGTACAGTCAGTTCTCCTAAATGTTCCTCAACACCAAGTAAGTGTTCAAGATTTTTTGGATTTCTGGTTTCTGGTAAGCAATAGCAGGTATGAACTTGCCTCTCATGTGTTCTACAACAATCAACAATCATAAAGCATAAACTTTTTATTAACAAAAAAGTTTGAAGACATTGACAAATGTTTTTGTTAAGTAATCTTACATTCCTTTAATTTCAACAAAATGTGACTATGAATAATAGGAAGAGTTTATGTGTTTAAACATGTTGGTTTGTACTGGTCTTTTAGTAAAAGTCCTAAATCAAATCATTAATTAGTTACAAGTGTGTGGTTCAAGGTGAAATCGATAAAAAAGGCCAAGGAAAACATACCTTTCTCTGAGGATTTGGTGTCCATTGTCTCCTCTAAATATTAATGTCCTGCTTAAATGCCAAGCTCTCAGGCTTTAATTATCTGTGTAACTTAAATACTATCAGTGCAATAAACCAAGAACAAAATATATAAATAAATATATTAAATATTTTTCAATACAGAATCTAAAATATTACATTTAGAAATGTTATTTTTTTTGTGTTTAGAGAAACATTGTTAAATATTGCTAATTGCTCTCTCGTTAGTTTTAATACACAGACAGTTTCATAAATGTTTTTGTGTTCTTTTTAAACTAAAATGTGATAAAAATTCATATGTGATCGTGAAAGTGCAGGTAAGTGTTTGAGACAAAGCTTCGCATGGAAACCCTGGTTGCTCATCCTGTTGCGTGTACACTGAGCCAAGCTACACGACTCAAAGGCCAGGAAGGGAGAGGACAGTGAAAACACACGCCTGTCTCGCTCCCCTGCCGCCCAGACAACCTGGCCTGCATTGTGGAGCAGATTGCAATCAGCAAACACACAACCTCAGAGTCAATCAGAGACAATAAAGCTCTTCCTTTTTTTTTCATGCTTTTTTTTGCCTTCGTCTTGAACCCACTTCAAAGTCAGGATCACAGAGTACAAACAGATCTAAGTAAAAGTGTTTCTGAGTAACACTTATGAGGGGTCACATTTCAGCAATACGTTCTTAATGCACATTTTCCATCGATTTACAAGATTCTGGCCAACTAGAAGGTTTAATTGCAGTGCTATTGACCTGGCATTGACCTGCAATCCCACACAAGCTGAAACAGACCCCAATTAAAAGCACTCAAGCTCTGAACTAATCTGTGGATTGGCTAAAAAAACATATTTGTAAATTGACTTGTTACTCCTATTTTTTTCTCATGAATTTGTTACAGGAATTTCTTCTAATGGCGTTATATTTTCATGAG
The DNA here is from genome assembly GCF_014805685.1 of Silurus meridionalis. Classification (NCBI taxonomy): domain Eukaryota; kingdom Metazoa; phylum Chordata; class Actinopteri; order Siluriformes; family Siluridae; genus Silurus; species Silurus meridionalis. The sequence continues at coordinate 7,593,233 of NC_060884.1, read as the reverse complement.
CACTTTAATTGAATCAGGAATTTAGGCTTGTTTTTAAAAGAAAGATTAATATAAAACATTTCTCCAGGCAGAGCATGATTTCATTGTTCTGAATTTTATTAATAATTTTGGAAAGCAAATCTTTTTTTCCATACACCATCAATAAACACAGCCCAGGTCACGGAAACACTACAGATATTTTTAGTCACTCATTCAAGAAATTAGTCTGGTGGCCCTCCACTTGTGCCCTTTGATCTCTTGAATTTGCTAATGAAAATTCCTTGTGAACGGCTCGATGAACGCAAGCCAACCAAGCTGGTAGATCTTATCATCCCAATGAGGTCATCCCTGGCACAGACATTCCATAAAACAATATCTTGCCGACATGAGATCGGAGACAGGAGTCCTGGAAAAGCAAAGCAGGCAAGCATGAAGAAACATAAAGCAAATAGATGTGAAGATAAGAAGCAGAAATAATGAAGGAATAACCGTTGCATGCGTGCTTTGACCTGCATTATGGTGAACTGGATGTTATCCAGATTCAATTAGGAAGCTGCTGGGACGTCCGGTTCTCAGTCTGAGAGGGAGAGATGACCAGGGTAAAGCAACACAAGGAGTTGGGTACCGCTTGGGGTAATTTCATGGGTATTTTCCAGAATCCCTGGCTCTCCAGCTGTCCTTCAAAGCACAGTCAGAGCGTAACACTCAAATAGCCATGGGAAACAAAGTGAAGTGGCTAATCTAAATCACACAGTATGCTCTTGGCTCAGAAAAAAGTCTCAACAGAAAAGAAAAATGAGCTCTGGGACACTCTATGGCAGAACTCAAAAGATTTCCTGATTATATGCACAGTTTAAATGATACCAGTACCTGCTAATGTGTTACCCATATGGTTATATCGATTTACATAAGCTAAAGAGTGTTAGAAATGCACTTATATCCTCACAGGTACAAGGTAAACAGTGGGAAAGAGTGAGGTGGGAGTGTAATTGCTTTGTTTTTAAATTTGCCAAACATCAAATGACAAAATACTGACAATTCACACAAGGCTTAAACATATGGTGCATAATTCAGTACTAAATGCATACATGGTGTAAAAAAAAAGAAATTTTGCAATCACAAAACACATGGTGACTGACATAATTTCAACTAATTACTGGCTAACACTTCTCTATAATTTCAATTTCAGGAGATATTATAGAGAAGTTATTAGTCTATTCTGAGTCTTTTCTGTAAATGCAGAGTTTATTGTACTGTATATATAAATAATTTTTAAATCATCATTAATTTCTGCAGCATTTTCTTTCCAGACTCATTCATATACATGTAAGAAAATGTGCACATGTTTGATAGATATCTGGGTAATGCCATCTATTCTGAGAAGATGTACTTGTATAAGCTTCAGTTTATGAAAAAAAACCCTGAATATTATATATTCATTGTTGGTTAAGAGACTCAAGAGAGCAACCAGTTATGTTTAAATACTAACTCATGCTGCAATTTTCTTTTCACCACAAATCCAAAAGTCCACAAATACAATATGGAAACTGATCTGAGATTTGTGGTCATATTCTAAGATGTCCCATGACCACAGGTTGTGGAATACCCCAACCCCAGAGAGAACAATGTTAAAGACCTTGCATTCATTCTGTGATGACCCCAAGCCACTTTTAAAGTGACACCATAAAACATCCATGGTGGCTGTCACCTTTAGCTACCATGCTGGCTTAACAATAGACCTAAACATGCAAAAGAAAAAAAAACATAAATAACTATGTGGCACCAACACTATAAATGTCATCCGGAACTTCAGCTGCAACTTTATGAGCTGCAACTGGACCTGAAAATCCCTGAAGGGTTTTAGTAATCCTCCACACAAATAAATCTTGAATCTTGAAAGACAATACCAAAACATAAAGAGTCAACCAGATAGTATAAAAGCTCTTTCTCTCTCTTACCCTAAGATATCACATTAGGTCTAACACAGGCAACCAGCACTATTATTTGCAGGTTTATCATGTTGAGTGGCTAAAACCCATAAACCAGAAACCTGCTTGGCCAATCTTCTGTTTACACTACTCCAGAAGTCTTTATATAAGTAGACTGCTGAGATTTTGGTAATCTCCTTTCTTTAATCTCTTGTTTGTTCCGTTACTGTCAGTGAATAATATGCTGATGGATAGGATCTCTTTCCCTCAGTGTGTGAGCTGCACTTCCAAGGCCTGGAGCCACCATGTGAGCTTATCTTCTACCATAACTCAAACAAATGTTTGGGTCATGGTCCTTAAGGACTCTGTCTAGATTAAAATTCCAAAACCACTTCATTATGATACCCATAGAGTAGAAAGGTAGCAGCCACTCAAGAACTTTCTGAAGAATGGTACTGTAGCTTACATTTAAACAGAGAAACATTTATTAGATTAATGATTTAGCATGTTCAGATCCAACCTATTTGTAGTCTGTAGACTATCACTTCTTAGAAAGTGATATACGTGTTGAATTATTCCAAATAGGGTTATTTAAAGTCTTATGAGCCCAATTATTATTATTATTATTATTATTATTATTATTATTATTATTATTATATATATATATATATTTTTTTTCTTCCAAAATACCCATGCAGTTCAGTTTTTCGATTCTTGCGTTTATAAAGCTCAACAATACCTTTGTGAAGGCTTTCCTTTCCTAGTAATAGTCTGAGTGTTGTTTTATACTGATTGTTTACGCAATATAGTAGTTGCCTATGCTTACTGCCCTGTTATTCTCTGAAGAGTTATGATTTCACCTTGTGGTCAAAAATGGAATTGTAACAAAATTTATTAGAGCACTATAGGGGCAGCATTCATGCTGCCCAATGCTTGAAAATTACTAACAAGTAGCCAATTTCAGATTTAACATACTTTGTGACCACCAAAAAATACAAATTCCGTCTAATGCATTTCTGTAGAAGATTGTCCCATGGCAAACTGCAAGTGCAGACAGTGTATCTGTCATGTACCACAGTATTTTATTTTGTAGGACAAAGCATTGCATAAAGGAAAAGGTGATTATGGTGATAGAGGGCATGATAGAACTATGGCATATTATAGATGAACTCACAAGCCTATTAAGTATGTCTAAAGCTAAATATAAAGTAAAATAATATGCTTGAAGCATTCCTCATGTCAGTCAAGTAGACTAATTTTATATTGAAGTAGCCTATACTACTTTGTTCTCAAGGGTATTACTGACCTCATTTAAAATCCCAACACAGGATGTTTTTCTTAATATATAAGTTTGAGTATCTACATGTATTCACCATAACTGTGTGTCATTTTTGTTATTGTTACTGGAGCTTCATGATTTCTTATTTTTAGGACAGGCTTGTACAGATGTGGTATAAAAAAAGAACTCTGTGTGTTGTATTGTGTTGTTGCATGGTTTCAAAACAAAAAGCGAAAGCCACCTCTTTGGTTCCTCACATGGATCCTAACTATATTTTATCATATAGTGTTCTACATAGCCTACATAGCCTATTGTAGCATTTACAACATAGGCCATGTACCTGTACAATTCTTGTCTGGTTGGAGAAGAAGAATATATGGCATCAAATATAATACAAAAAGACACTTTAATTAGATTTGACCTTTTGTCTTTTACTAATCTTACCTTAATATAAAGCTAGGTAAAAGAAAACATGGGAATTTTGTTCTGGAGAACATTATCAATGCTTTAGAAAGTTTTTCTGAATGTTCACCTTCAATATATATATATATATATATATATATATATATATATATATATATATATATATATATATATATATATATATATATATATATATATATATATATTCTTGATGATAACCACCTCCGTTCAGAGGACTCATGGGAATGACTGAATGGTTTGATGAGTACGAAAGTACCTAAATATGATGTAGGAATGACGAGTATGACATAAATAATTTGCTCTGGTCTTTACAATCGCCAGATCTCAATCCAATTGAAGACATATGCAAGATTTTGAAGTAATGTTTTAGACAATGCTAGCTCTTTCTACCATCAAAACAACATTTTGACATTTTGAACATTTTGCAGACTTCTAACCTATGTCAAGCCATATAAAAGCTTTTCCGGCCAGCTTGTGGTGGTCCTGCACCTTAAGATTTCCCCCTCCTTATTTGTTGCACATATGTGTATGTCCATAAGGACATATTAGTCACCAAAAACCTCTTTCTGTATGTTAATAAAACAATGATTCACTGTTTAATAAAACCACAGTAACCTCTGACTTAATCCAAGTGGATATTTGTCCCGGATGCCTGGTTCGTTCACAAAGGCTTATGACATTTGTCCTGATGCCAGTCCTCATTTAAACCCATGGGTGTAGCCCGTCTGCCCTTTGTGGGCAATGCCAGGGCTAAGGGTGCATTTGGAGTTTCAAAAGACGAGGTTAGGGATCAAATGCTGAGAGCAATGGGAGTGAACAATGCTATACAACGCCCACACTTTCTCACACATTCAACTATGTCACGCAATGACCCGAATCGTAAGATTTCTGCCTCATTGTTTCATGGCGATCCATTCAACTTACAGACCTATCACATAAATAAACTCATAAGCTCTTTCCAGAATAACATTTTTACATGTTGAAAAAGAAATGTATTGAAAACAGTACCAATGTTTTTTTTTCCTTTCATGTTGTTACCATTCAACTACAGTATAAACCAATCAGTTCCATTTGTTTACTCATATTTTATAATCATAAAGTTCTATTACACAGTTATTTAAGGATTTATGATCCACATATTCCTTATTATATACTATGGCTGCCAAATAATTTCAGATAACATGGCTCCACTGGGATAGCTTAATTTTCTTTTTTTTTTTGGATGATGTAATGAGAGGAAAGGCATAAAGACAAAAATATCAGTTTCAGTTTGAGTCCTGTTGCCTTCAGAGCAATGATTCATCCTGACAGAGATGTTGATTTGACAGCTTTGAGTAGGGAGAAAATAGCATTTTGGTTATTTTCACATATTATGACAAGCTGACCCCTTATAATAAAATATGATTTAACCACACTGTCCACAAAGTTTTGTTTTGCATTTTACTGTCATAACCCTGGGCTTCTGATAAGATTATTGTGTTTTGAAAACAAATCTTATATATCTTTTAAATTATGTCTTTGTTCAGATAAATTCCAATGACATGCCTGTTAGCAAAAACAAGTATCAATGTCACAAAAAGATTAACCCTAAAATCCAATGATGGTAACTCCATGGATAAGATTTGGTTTTGAGCCATACTAAAAATACCTTCGAATGAAACTGCACTGTTCCTGTGTCTTGCACAGAGGTCAAACAAACACTAATCCATAACTTGCTCCATGATTGTTTTGTCTTTGTATTCCTTCGTGTCTTTCATTAGGTACCGATAAATTCAGATGACATGGTTTCATTGAGTCAGATATATTTCATTGCCAGATGTTAGACGAGAAAAGAGTGGAAAGCACATCTTCAGTTTGCCTCATGGGGCCATAGGAACGATGATTTACCCTGACAGAGATGTATATAATATGAGGCCATGGTTATTTTTAAAAGGCTCCCCCTATACATTTTTTTCTGCTGAATGGATCTTATGCTGAACGTATATGAAAAGGAGAAATGTTTGTTAATTTTGGACCTATTCATCATTTCTCATGGAGAGAATAGATGGAGATGGTGGCTAGTGGTCCTAATGTGCAGCTTGACATTGGATGTAATTTACCAACCACTTAACATTGAGGGAAACCTTTTAAAGTTCTAGAAGCTTTGGGATGACTTTTATCTTAAAGAAAATGTAGTCTCCGCTGACCTTGGTGTCAAACTGTACAATTTATCATCGCCAATATATTATCACTGCTACCCTGATATTTATTGAAAATTAACAGGCTCCATTCAGTCATGCATGTTGACAATACTGAAAAAGAAAAAAGAAAAAAAAAAAAAAAAAAAATATATATATATATATATATATATATATATATATATATATATATATATATATATATATATATATATATATATAAATATTTGATTATTTTATTTGTGTTTTATGATAGTTTACCACAAATTACATGGTTTTGGGTCTGGGAGGTTTTCATTAAAATGGATAGCTAGTATTCTGTGTATTAGCCAACTTGACAAAGTCTTCTGTTCAAACTTTTGGTAAAAGCAAAAAGGCTGCTACTTCAGCTTTCATAACTAGCAATATGTCCAACATTATCTTAAGGTAGATAATCTAGCAAACTAGAAGTGTCGTTAGGTTGTTGAGTTATGGTAACAAGACATTTTTGGCTTTGTTTCTTTAGCTTTGTTAGCTGTGGTACTGGGGGTAGCTAGACTAGCTTGCTAATTTACAAGCAGAAATAGCTGGTTTAGCTAGCAAGACAAAGTTAAGTAGTTTGTTGCCTAGTTCCCTATTTCACAAACATTGTGAACACCATTTTACATTCGGTATGGATGCCATGCAGCTCATTAATCGTATTATAAATAGTAGTAGTATTTGTTTTTATTGTTATTTGTCATAGTTAAATTCCCTCATTAGACTGAAAGAATTCATCCAGTTGAATAGACACTGTGAATCGCGATTTAATATTTTCTTTCATAGTATCATGTTAGGACAGATAAGTGTTTTTGAATTGTTTTAATAATAAAAGTGTAATGAGCTATGCTATACTACATTGATGAACAGTTTTAAAAATATCTACAATTAAATAAGGTGATCAACAGAATCAGTGGAACTAAAGTGGACAGCAGTGCAGACATGCAGATGCTAATTTAGTAAAAAATTTTATATAGTAAAACTTGTAACACTAACAGCTGGTTGTTTCCTCCTGCTGCAGACCACAATTAAAAATGATTTCATCCGAAACTCTTTTATCATTTACAGTATCCTGTTGCTTGGAGCCATGTAGCTTAATTTTCAGCCAGCTAAACATTCATTTTCTGCTTCATAAAGGTTTTAAAAAAGTTCAAAAATACACTCTTTTCTTGAGGCATTACATTCTTTTGCAGAAGTATCAGCAAAACAAAAGTATTTGGTGTGGCTGGATGTTTAGCAATGGATTGCTCTATGTTTGTTCTTCTGAGCCCTAAATATAGGATTGAGTGAAGGAAGAGTGCCAGAGGGAGTGTGTATAGGTAGGAGTAGCACAAAAAAACACAACCAAGGTGTCTGCCACAAATCAGTTTTTTCCAGGTGATTTCTTGAGGCATGTGATGCAGTTGCTTTGATCACACTGCTTCCACATTTCTATTATGGTGTTCTCTCACGCTATTTGAAATAATGGAATAAATGAACTTTTCTTTGAACTTTTATTCGCTTACTTAGCTAACTACTGTGGCTATGAACTTTTTTGTAACCATCTAAAAATAATTAAAGATTGAAAGATTCATGTTTGAGGTGGGCTTGTGTCAATATAGCTTCAGCTTACTGTTCAAGCCTGAAAGGAGTGGTACCCATTGTTGCCTTCTGCGGTTGAAACCCATTCTGAAATGCTTTTTTTTCCACCGCAGTTGTAAAGAGTGGTTGCAAAGAGTGGTTACTGTTGATATCCAGCCACAATTATCTGGATATTCTGCTCTGATTTTTTTTCATTTATAAAGTGTTTGCCAGCCACAGAACCTCTGCTTAGTGGATGTTTTTTTTTCCCATTTTCTTTTGAACTTTAGAGACTGTTGTACATAAAAATCCCAGGTAAACAGCAGTTTCAATAATCCAACAAGCCCATCTGGTAAGAACAATCAAAATCATTGAGCTCCGATTTTCCTTACCATTCTGATGTTTGGTGTGAACATTAATTAAAGTTCTAAATGTACATAGCATACTTTTATGCACTGATGTGCTGCCACATGACTGTATGATTGGATAATTTTTTGAACCAAAATGAAATAAAATCAGTGGCTATTTTTATAAATCGTGTGTTGCTTTTAAGAGATTCATGTGATTTAATTTCAGTTCCAAATCTCCAACACTAAAATAAATATAAAAGTTTAAAGAAAAATATTTATTTATTTACATTGTTTTAAAATATCAGAAAAATCTGACTTTTATTACAAGAATTGGCCTTATTTTATATTATTCCTTTTTTCATCATTCGCATAATGTGCCAGGAAGTTTTATTGACGACAGTGAGCTTGATCTCGACTGGAATCTCGTCTGCACAGCATGCTAAGTCTGTCTCGAAAACCAAACCCCACTCCTTGTACTGTTTCTGCTTAATGCAGTCACACCATTGTGCCTCATTTACTTAAGCACAATAAACTGCTATTGTAGGCGTACTTGGGAGCTGAGATTTTTCTGCTGATAGTAACTCCAACTTCCAACAGGCAGGAAACACATTCATGAGTGTGTTAAGAACGCAAATCAGATTGTCACCCTGATGAAAGGCCACTGGGTTTTTCAATCAATTAGTTTTGCAAACAAAGGAGGTAGCTCTTTCTTGAAGAATGACCAAAATGACTGCCAGATTGTTTGAGATCAGAGTATTTTAACACCCAGCTGTTTGCAGTTGAGGTCATTGTATGGCATTGTATGGCACTTGAACTCAACTGCTATCTGCTAGAGCATATTATGCAGCAGTTATAAGTTGCTTTATAGAAACATCTGGAATCTGGTGAAAATCAAATCATATAGTACAGTATATTATGAGATCAGATATAGTACAATATATGACTTAAAATAGAAGTACATAAAGTGATTGGACATGTATAAACGTTAAGTATCTTAAATGATAAGAGTGCTTGGAAAAGCAAATGTGATACGCCATCTTGTGGTCTTTTTGCATCATTACATTTTCTTTAATATCCAATGTGGACTTGGGTTAAATAAAGGCAAGAAAACATGAAAACTTTAAAGGGAGGACATTTTATTTACCTTACTAAGGTATAACTGCATAACCTGACATCACAGTTTTCATAAGATTGCAATATCTTCTTGAAATACAATTTTGTTGCATTGTGCCAATTATTATATTAAAATGAAAGTTCCTAATACAGCTATTCAGTGACCTCTAATGAGCAACATGAAGCTGGTCCTTCTTTTTTTTCAAATGGCAGTTTTCCCCCTCTTTTCCTTTTTTCTCATGTATGACATGGTGAGCCAAATCAAAGGTCACTGTGGGCAAAAGATGGCCCTAGTTTGGGCACCTCTTATTAGGATCATTTAACACTCATGTAGCAAAACAAGCATAAACCTATTTTGTTATATGCACTATACCAATATAAATAAAAATGTACCTTGTTTTATATTGTAATAGTTTTATAATTTATTTGTTTGTATGTCTTGCACTCTTTACATTTCTCCTCTGATTTATAAATGCAGTATACCTGGCATATGTCATATACCCTAACATGTTTTTTAACACAGAACTCCAAACAAATTCATAGCCATTACATAAGCATTGCAATAAAAGGAAAAATAGGATCTCCAATTTCTGGTGCATATTAGATTTCATACATGTGCCTCATCTCAAGCCTAGTAGGAGGATACTATACTTTAAACAAACTAAAGTGTGCAAGTGCACTAATGCGATTTCATCTATGCTCTAACGTTTTATTTGGAATGAGAACTGGACAGCATGTGCCCCAGAACACACTGCTCAGTGAAAGAACAGTGATTCTGACACCATTGCATGCACATGAGAATGTTTAACATCATTTATTCTGACACCACCATTTGGGCACCAGAAGAAAGTTCATGAGCCTTGGCAGGTGATTCACAATCTTGAAATTTACTTGGCTGGCTGAGAACTCAGAGTCCTTGAAACCATCTTCACCTCTTTATGGCACAATTTTATGACTTTACCGCCATTAAAAGTATATATATATATATATTTTTACATTTATTCAAATACTTAGCAACCAAGTGTTTTTGTTAAGCCAGGCTTCATAAAGCCATCCACCATGATACCATCAAACAGACTGGTGAATGTCATCAGCATCATCAGCATGGATACACTGGAAAGTGTTTCATAATCAAAGTGTCAGGTACCAGCTGGATCACATGCTTGTTTATATTTACATGACTGTAGAAGGAGGAGATGTGTGGGCAGTGTGTGTGTATGTGCGTATCTGTGTCTGTGTCTGTGTGTCTGTGTCTTTGTAAACTGACTACCTGTATCAAAATTACATCATAAATTACTTCTAATGAAGGACATTGGAGACCAAGGTAAACATAACTAAAGATCTGAAACCATCTAGAAAAACAAAACAAAAGTGTGAGCTGGGATCCTTTGCTTAGACTATCAACTATAAATAAAATAGACATATATTAAAAAATTATTTGTGAATGTAGTCCAATGATGCATTAAAAACAAACATTTGATTACCTTGTACAAGTGCATTAGTTACTGGTTTAGAAATTGATCATTAAAAGGCTAATAAATCTTTTTTAAATTATACTTAATACTTATTTTCATACTGTACATCAAATAATATTGGTTGTATATAATGGGATGAATTATCTACAGGATATGATATATATATTATATATTCGAAGCACTAGCCCAGGAACACTGGTCTTGAGAGATTACATGCAGATAGATAGCTAGATAGCTAGATAGATAGCTAGATAGATAGATAGATAGATAGATAGATAGATAGATAGATAGATAGATAGATAGATAGATAGATAGATAGATAGATAGATAGATAGATAGATAGATAGATAGATAGATACTTTATTCATCTAATACACCAATCTGTGGCAGGACACCAAGCACATCCTTATTCACACTCTCTTTCAAAACAAATGCAATTTAGCTGTTTTTGGCATGTGGAGGCAGCCGAAAAACCGATTAGAACCAATTATGGTGCAATTATGATAAAAAAATAATTGACCATTTTCAGTTTTACACTTGACAATGACATATAAATGAAATAAAACTAAGTTTGATGTTACATACACATTGACTGATTCCAAGTACTAAACAAATCAGAGCCAGACTGTTTTTCTTCACAAAATATTTCCACCTTGCAAAAAACTGTGACGTCCAGTAGCATGTTCCAACATGTTAGCTTGAGAACATTGTGAACAACACCTGTTATTTTGAAAGACTTTACAATGAGTGTTCTGCTTTCAGAGGAAAGTTGCACAAGTACTTTCCAGCAGGAGTGGAAGTGGTACAAATGTCTATTTACAAAAAGAAGCAGTGGTAACATTGAGCAACAGTTTATTTACATCTGAGGGATATCCAGGAGCACTTCTAGAATCATTCATAGAAAGTTAAGAAGAACTGATTGTGAGAACTTTTATAGCTCACTGGTGGGTTTCGCCATTACATCGTGGGCATTACATATGATAATCTGATATAACGAAGCAGTAATAAAACTTAATAAATAGGTGTCTAATAAGCTGTAAACAAACATGAGTTATGTACAGCTTCATCTTACATATTGTTGAGCAAGTAGTGGAGCTCTGTATGAGTGTCTCATTGGTCACATGGGGCTTGTTTGGCTGGAGCTGCATCAGTGCTCCCACAGATGGAGTGTGGATGGGGGGAGTTGCTGCTAAGTTTGGCATGTGACTACCCAAGCAGATTATGTCAAGTTGTCGCATGTCTTCTTCGAATCAAGCTTCACAAACAAGTGGAGGATGGAATTTTTACAGAGCCACCTCCAGGGTCAAATGACACAACTTGACTGGTATATAAGCTAAGAGGGTGGCCAACTGGACCAGTAGATCAAAATAAACTTTGACACGAACAGAAGCACACAGGAGAGTTTTGCACTCAACGAAGCGAGGAACCAGTGAAAGGAAATTAGGACTGGGATACACATAGACATGGACATTCAGACAGGCCAAGTTGTGAGGGCTGTAGGTCCTATGGAGAGCCTGGAAAAGCAGCTGAGCTGCCCCATCTGCCTGGACATGTTTACCAAGCCAGTGGTCATCCTGCCCTGCCAGCATAATCTATGCCGTGGCTGCGCAAATGATCTCTATGACTCTCGCAACCCATACCACTACTCAGGAGGAATCTTCCGCTGCCCAACCTGCCGCTTTGAAGTGGTGCTGGACCGCCATGGTGTCTATGGACTTCAGAGAAATCTTCTTGTGGAGAACATAATTGACATCTACAAGCAACAGCTGGAGAACAGTGGTGGTGGCGGTGGTCTGGAGCCCCCTTTGAAGGACAAGGACACAAAAGAGCCCATGTGCCAGGAGCATGCTGACGAGCGCATCAATATCTATTGTATTTCCTGCCAAGTCCCTACGTGCTCCATGTGCAAGGTATTTGGCCAGCACAAGGACTGCAAAGTATCCACCCTGAAAACCGTCTATGAAACTCAGAAAGCTGAGCTCCAAAACTCAACTGAGTTGCTTGCAGCTAGCAACAGCTACATCCAGGCCATGCTACTGCAAATGGAGGACATCTGCAAGGCTGTAGAGGAGAACAGCCAAGTGCAGAAGCAGAGACTGGGAGAGAAGTTTGACTTACTTTATGCAGTTCTGGAAGAGCGTAAGGCCCAGCTACTGGAGCAGATCACGCTGGAGCAGGATGAGAAGGTAGCAGTGGTGCAATCACTAATTCAACAGCACAAAGAACGGTTGGAGGCAAGCAAAAAGCTGATGGACCAAGCCACACAGAGTTTGGAGAAAAGCAACATAGCAGAGTTCCTCGTCAATGCCAAGAAGATCATTGCAGAAGCAAAGGACACAGCCAAAAACTCTCAATTAGAACGACCAGAGCTAGGCTTTGAGAAGATGGACCACTTTACACTGATTACTGAAGAAGTTGAGGAAGTGCTTGGAAAAATAGACTTTGGTGCAGATGATGATGAGGAGGAGGAAGAGGAAGTATTTGAAGAGGCTGAAGAAGAAGAGGAGTAAGCAATGAAGAACTTTGTTTGATACATAGACTTTGAATGGAGGAAGGGTAGCAGAAGAAAGAATGAAAAAGAGCCCTTGCTAGCACAGGAACACAAAAAAGCTGCTTTTAAAAACTGTGATGAGTGTATGCAATCTAAAAAGCAGTTTTTTACATGACAAATTGCACCATTTCCACTTTCCACTTGACTTTTATACTTTTGTATTTATACAAATATGATTTATTTCTGTTATCTTTAGTATAGATGACAAGGTTTACACCTAAATATTAGATTTGATATGATTTTTAAGTCAAAACTAGATTTGTTAGCTGTAGAATACAGCTGCTTCAATTTAGTTTTAGTGTGTCTGTCAAATTCTTTTGAATACTTGAATGAAGGTGTTGACTCATGAAATACTGTAAAGGTTTATTGTCATTGGATAATTCAATGAAAATAAAGTGTTTACCAAAAAACAAACAAAAAAAATGTTGCATGTCTCCTACACCTCATATTCTCATATTAGTTCTCATATAGTTGTTGGTAGGAACAGACATAACAGCAACGGCAAGCGTTTCCTAACTTTGGTGGTTTGGAGTTTGACGTTCAAGAGGCAGACTATTTTTGCAGGGTGAGAATGTAAGTCTAGGAATAGACTAGAGCACGCCTCATGTTTCCATCCATGACAATCACAGCTGTTGACACACATGCCTGCCAGTGATATGTGGCCAGGGGTCAACAGTGATCCCACCATTAGCTAGAGATAGTTTCTTGGATCCAGATTTAAAACAATAGCTGTACAGTACATTTGTCTTATTAGATTTCATTCAAACAAGAAAAGACAAAGTAATTTCATAGTGAAAAAAAAAGTACTTATTAATTCAATCTTAATTTATTAATTAATGATTGTTTTTTGTTACATTAATCGTCTAGTAACACAATATATTATTTTTACAATATAGAAAATAAAATAAATAAGTCAGTAGTTTTAATGTTGAAATAATGAAATTGATTAATAAATATCTAATTATTAATTATAAAATGAAGTAAAATGTTAATACAGTACAGTACAAAAAGTAAAGAATGTGGTGACGTGTATCTTTAACTTTTTTTTTTACATCATAGGACACTATAACCAATAAACAAGCAGAGAAATTACGCATAGGCTACGCTACTACAGAAGTGCATACTGTACAGTACATGTACTTACTAATAATATCAATAAATTTCATACAGTGCACTGTATTTCTATGAATTTACACAAAATTCATCTTGCTATATTCTTGCAGAAGTTTTCTGTGTGTTTTTTTTAAGTGTGTAGGAGGATGATTTACGGCTTAAACAATAAATAAAAGCATTTTTGGGGTGGAGTCCAGTAACGTGGATTACTGTAATTCTAAAATATGCTATATAATCGTTAAAAGTGATATAATTTTGTACAGTAGAAAGTTTTTTCTCACAGATATCTATTCATGCTTTGAGGGTTCTAACTTACTAAATAACGCATGTATCTCATGGATCAAATATGCATTACCAGGCAGCTTGAACTTTTAAGATCTCCTATTCCATTACCACATGATGTGCAAATATCAGGAAATAAAAGCTAAAATGTTGATCAGTGTTCTCATATTCAATATTATAAAAGTGCAAAATTTGCAGTACATATTTAAACATAGAACTTTAAAACCAAACCAACAAATTTCAGATACTTATTGCATAAAATTTATGTTACTGAAACTTAAGATGATTTGTTGAATTGAACTGTTAAAATGCAACAGTATAAAATCAAATCAGGCTCAACAATGCATCCATTACAAATCTATTTAAGCAAAGTAGATCTCTCTAATAACACTCCAGCAGCTGTCTCGAATGTTGACTTGATAAAAACCATGAAAGTCCACACCTCTGTGAAGCCTAGATGCTTAGAATAGTATTTTACATTCTGATGGTATATGTATACTGCATGGCATAAACAACAGATATTAAGTTTCCAACATGTTGGAAGATGTTCTGGGATATGATGCCTCAGCACCAAGTGCATTTGGTCCAGTCATGCAATCAGTATTAAACTGTATTAAAAAAAACCCAAAGCTTTGATGTTGTCATGGTGGACTTATTTGTAAATGAACTTAACCTGACCTCTATTTGTGGCAGGTCATTTTCTGAAGAAATCAATAACTCGTGCTAACACATTCACCAACACTTATCGAACAGTTTATTTGAGTATATTTGCATGTGTAAAGTAGAAAATGTAGCAGTTTTGGAAAGAATTTTGTGGAGGTGACACAGATCATTGGACAATTGAATTTAGCTTGTGATTAAAACCACTTCTCTTGTGACCAGTACTGAGTGTTTCCATTAACCCACAACCAAGTATTTATTATAATGCATCCTGTTATAGAACAGCAAGGATCTAATATGTACTAAAAACATTTGCCATTTAAACTTTCCATCCTTGAAACTAAATGGCACACCATACTGTACCAATGTCACACCAGTTTCTAACAAACAAACAACCGTTTTTCACTCTGTTATCAACATTTTTGAAAAGACATAATGCCTTCTCTTTTATAAATCAACTGTACATTTGACCAGCATTTCTGGTTTGATCTAGACATCACAAGAGATGGCTAGAAGCTCAAACCTGTTTCTCTAAATAAGAGCAGGACTTTCCCTGGTTGGCAAACATGGATCAGTAGATTACATCTAATTTTAGAGTTGTGAATCAGCTCGCCCTTAGCCTCTGCTGTAACTCACTGAAGGACACAGCCTCTATCAACTCCCACGGCTTAACAAGGACCAGGACCAGGGCTCTTATTCCTGCTATAAGCAGCAGGAGAGGATTGTGTGTCACTAAAAGGGTCTCACTTTGAACTTCCTTCAAAATGCAGCAAACATTTATTTTAATAGTATTAGATCCATTTAACTTTAGTTCTTTCTTTAATAATTTGGTTCACTGTTGAGAAAAATGCAATATTAATATAGCCTTTCACTATTTATGAGGTTTTGAATATGGGTGCAAATCAAGGGCACAATGAAAGATGTGACCTAAAAACATGACCTGAGATTCTGCAGCATGAGCATCTAAGAGCTTTGCTGTGTAAAAATATCCACAGTTCATTTTCAGAAACAGCAGCCACTGCCTGTACATGGTTGCAGAGTAAATAGACTCTTTCTCTCTGTCACCTTGCCATGTGTCTTGCTGGCATAAAGAGTATAATCAGGCCAAGCCTGCTTTGCTTTGCCTTTACACAAAGACAGTAAAAAGTAAATAAGTTAACTCTCTGTGGAAAAATTAATCAGTTGAAGCATAGTATATCCTTGTTGTTATAGGAAAATAAAAAAAAAGACAAGAGGTTGTGAGGTCCCATAACCCCCCTGAAGTTGATCAGCATGACACAAAGAGTTTGATTATAACAACACAATTTGGATGATATTAGAAAATATATATAAATCATGATATAACCGTCACTTTCTCACCAGTCTTAATCTCACTTTTTTCTCATTAATATTTTTTTTAATTGCTTTACTTAATCATTTTTTTAATTCAAAATAAGTGCTGACTAATTTGTTTCCTTAGTTAATTACATTGATATGATTTTTTTTTATTACATGTATTATTTTTTATTTGATCAGAATTATTATTATTATTATTATTATTGGAGGGCACTGTAAATATAATAATAATAATAATAATAATAATAATAATATGTGGATATATTATTATTATTATTATTATTATTATTATTATTATTATTATTATTATTATATTTACAGTGTTCTCCACTATTAGCACTTTTGGTAAATATGATCATAAAATACTGAAAAAAGCTGAAAAGCAAACATCATTATTGCATTTAAAGCTTTTAAAATCTTTGTTAAATATATGAACAAATATTATCACCACGGGAAGTCCTCCCCTGTAATGCCTCATGAGATAGGAGATTACATGACAAAGGATCTGACACTATTTCTCGATACTTAATCTCTCCAGATCCTTCAAAGTTTTCTGTGTGGTTCAAATCATGACAGGACCCTGATTTTGTGTTCAGTCAACCCTTTTTAGCATTGATATTGATGTATGTTTCGGATCATTGTTTTTTTGGAAGCGCCCACCATGGGAATTTTAAGCTTTTTAGCAGAGGAAGTCAGGTGTTTATTTAATCCATTATATTATGTATCCCAACAAAATGTCTAGGTCCTCTGGCAAATAAACAGTCCCAAATCATTAAAGAGCCATGACTATATTTAACCATCCACATGGCTACATTTCTGTGTGTGGCAAGCCCACCTCTGGTGCCAAAAAGCTCTATTTTGAATTCATATGACCCCTAAGTCAGGTACCAGGTAATAAAATCATGATTGACCTGGCTATCTGGTTACCCTGGAGTGCCTAATTCGTTTACTAAAAATTGTTTCCACATTTATGAAAGACAATCCTATTTTCTATGGAACTGGATTAAACTTCACTTGAACTACAAGACCAAAACCTGTTCCAGCTGAAAATGCCTCTGTGCACAAAGCCAGCTGAGAAAATATATTGAGTTAGCAACAGTTGTTCAGAGGAAAGTTCAGAGGAAAATTGCCATAATATTTTGAGCTATCAAAAAAAAGATATAGTAAGTTATATAATCATTCTTTACAACCACGATGAGCTGCAAAACATCACAAAAACTAAAAATTAAGGTAGATGCTACAACAACAGAAATAACACAACAGGTTATAGGTCCTATTACTAAAGATCCTGATCCTCTCATTGTTACTGGTATCTAATATCTAGTGCATTGCAATTAAATTCAATTGATTTATATATTGTAAATATATTTATAACATTTATAAATATTTTTATTTTTATTAATGTAACATTGTTGTCTTGTATAGGTTTTATTTATGTCTGTACTTTTAAGAGTCACTAACAGCTGGAACCAAATTCCTTGTGTGTGTCACTTGGCCAATAAACCTGATTCTAATTCTGATTCTGATTGTTTAACATGTACAATTATGTTAGGATTTGTTGAGCAAACCAAAGGCAAGGGTGGCAGGGACGAAACAAAATAAAACTTCTACCTCAGGCCTGTTTAAATAATCTTGTTCAATTCAAAGATGCTTATACATTTTCTGTAACAGCATCTCTTACAATAATCATAACTTCTTGTTTCACATGTGTGTATATATGAGGTAACACATAAGCTTTTTTTTTTTTTTTTTTTTCATTAGTCACAATTGGTAAGACCAAGGAATATAACTGAGATGTGTGGCAAAAGGTTGTTGATCTGCCCAAATTGAAAGTGGAGATAAGAAAATGGCAAATGCATCTGCCCCTCTTTTCTTCGTGGATCTTCCCACTTCGTCCAGGCCTGCCTCTGTATAGTGTTCTCTTCGTTTTGAGGCCACTTAATGCAGCTGGGGACGGTTTTTCATCAACGCCTTGGGTGGTTCCATGAAATTCCGGAGTAAGAACGGGAGCTTTGAGGATGGATTTGGACTGTAGTTAATGTCAACAGTCTACTACATCGACTCAGGACTACAGTTTGCTTCTGACCACCATCACTGCCCACCTCAACATCGTATATCTGCAATAAATGGACATTCAGTGCAACCCAGACAAGGATGGGTTCCCTCTTGAGTCTGGTTCCTCTCAAGCTTTCTTCCTTATGCCATCTTGGGGAGTTTTTCCTTGCCACAGTCGCCATCGGCTTGCTCATCAGGGACAAACTTACTTATAAAGAACATTTTATTCATTTTTTTATCACCACATTATCTGTGTTAAGCTGCTTTAAGACAATGTTCATTGTTAAAAGCGCTATACAAATAAAAATGAATTAAAAATTTAATTGAATTGAAAATGCATGTATCCACTACCAGGGCGATAATTGAGAAATTCCATTTAACTGAAAATGTTAGGAATAAACCTGGAATATAATGTGTTTCTGAATTTTCTGAACCCACTGTGAAAAAGGATAGTTCAAGTTGCCAAAATCTCTATAAATCACAGCTGGGGAATTACAAAAGGGGTTTTAAGAGAAAAGTCTCTATTTTTATCCATAAAACAAACTTAATCATTTTACATTTGGAAGACACTGCTAGAACCTCACATGGGATCAGGTTCCAGCAGGTTTTCTTTATATATATATATATATATATATATATATATATATATATATATATATATATATATATATATATATATATATACTGTATTTCTGAACAATCAATATGTATCACAATGGTTGTTTTGTCAGTAGATGGTAGAGGAATGACCTTTTCCTTGAGCTATTTTAAATAAAAAAGCTCTCCATTCACTGGAAACACTAAGCCTGTCTGTCTCTCCCCTTTTCACTTCAAAAATTTAAGCATGTGATTAGCACAGGAGAAAAATGTTCGCCTGATTTAGTTTGC
The DNA here is from genome assembly GCF_014805685.1 of Silurus meridionalis. Taxonomy (NCBI): domain Eukaryota; kingdom Metazoa; phylum Chordata; class Actinopteri; order Siluriformes; family Siluridae; genus Silurus; species Silurus meridionalis. The sequence goes on along the minus strand of NC_060884.1, from coordinate 7,574,026 downwards.
TTCAGTTTCAGTGGAGGCAACAACAGCAGCTGATATTTTTCAGGAAAAGAGAGGTAAATACATTCTGATATATTTTAAATATTGCAGTATTGATTAAATAATGTATTATAAAGTGATTGCATGAGTACTTGAAGATGCAGAAATGTATTTCTGTTAAAACACATTTGATGCCTGTCATTTTTTATTAATTCATTAAAGTTCAGTTATTTCTAATCATTAAATCATCAACCTATGCGCAGGTTTACAGAGGGGCATCAGATTAATGCTATATGTATTGCGTGTCAAAGAATTAACATGCCACTGTAGCTGTAGATTTCTAGTTACTCGTCTTCTTCTCTTTAATATATGCATTATGTCCATCAATAATTAATATTGAGCACACCATCAGTGCGAGCTGTAAATGACTAAACCATGATCCAATGTTAAACCAAAGAAGAAGAAGAAGAAGAAGAAGAAGAAGAAGAAGAAGAAATTATTTCAATCTCAATTTATATTAAACTGGTAGAAATTCACAAATGTTACACTGGATATTACACTAACACATATGATTTTAATAATTGGTATACATATTTAGCAAAATTTTGCAAACCCTTCCTAAAGACTTCATGATTTAATGCAGTAGATTGCTTAGGAACATTATCATTAAACACTGTATAGTTCAGCTTGTATTTAGTAAACATTGCCCTACTGCAGATTTTTTAAATATTAGTTTACAGGCTAATAAACTTGTTGCAGTGACATAACAATTCAATCTGTATTTTGTTTTACATATTTAAAGCTTTTTTCTAAGATATTTTCATGTTTTCCTGTATATTTGTGAGATCTGGGTCCCAGGCTACAATAAAAAAGGTGTAGTATGGATAAGAAATTGGACCTATCCAGACTCACGGATGAGGAGGCCAAGCACGTGTGGGAGGTGATCCAGAGAGATTTCGAGCTTAGGAAGAAAGAAGAGGCAAGGCTTGGGTGTGTTTGAACAAATCATATATTAGTATTTACTTTTAAAAACCATTTAATTCTTATTTAATTTAATCCTCTGGTATTTCTTCTCATTATCTTTATATATTTGATTCAGTATGTTAACCTAAGCTGTGCAGTATTCCATGGCAAGATAGTGAATGTCATGTACATGCAGGTCACTGTTCACTTTCTGTGAAATAGTGAGAGCAGCTCAGTGCTGAACCCATTCCCATGATGATAATCACAGCAGAGTCACAAGGTCAGATTGCTCCACAGCTCTTCCTGGAAAAACAGGGTGGTGTGAGACCTCTTCTATGCTGTTCTGATAACACAAAGATGTTTTTATCCAGATTTATCCAGGAAGTGTGCTTACTCATTTTTGAGATATAATCCAAATTTTCCATAATCCAAAATGTAATCCAGGCTAGAAAGTGTGCAGAGAGACAATTTTGTTTTCTATGTGCAGATTAGGCCTGAGATTAAACAATAATGGCATGAAACAATTCTAGAACCTGGAAAATATATTCACATTTATAATTTTAATAGTAATATTTGCCATTGTTTTATGCTGCTCCAGTCTTGGATTGTATCCAATTATGAATATATTAAACAATGAATGTGTTAAAAACAGATAAAAAAAATACAAATTCCCATGGGATGCCACCAAATTTTATAAACAGGTAGTTTTTAATACGAAGCAGGCATAATTCAGTGCTCATATATGAAGCCCTCTGGAGAAAAACAACAATTTATTTACATTAATTTAATGCATTTACAGCATAAAGAAGAAGCCTTTATTTGTCACATATGCATTCAACATAGAAAAAATGTCATCATCATTTAATGTTCTTTACTAAATACTGTATTTGTTTTTTAATGCATTTTGCATATTGGTAATGTTCATATTATAATAATAACAAAGACCTTTCCAGTTTGTCATGCTTATGTTAAAATCCAAATACAGATAGTTTAAAGCACCAATATGATAACAACATACAGGTAGACAGATATTAACACCCCTACTCTGGTGATTCTGCATCCTCCAGGGAGTTAAAGACTAAGATTGAGAAGGAGGACTCAAAGCGGGAGCTTCTGAGCTCTCAGTCCAACCTCACTTCTTCCCACTGCATCCGTTGCCTGCAGCCCTTCAAGTTCCTGGTGAACAGCAAGCGCCAGTGCCTGGACTGCCATTTCTATATATGCAAGACCTGCAGCCGCTACAGTACGAAGGAGCATGGCTGGGTGTGCGATCCCTGCCGAATGTCCAGGTCAGACATTTCACTTTACTGGAGAAAAACTAGCATGAAAATGAGTCTGGACTTTTGACATTCACTGCTGCCTTTTTGCTCATACAGGGTCCTGAAAGTTGGAACCCTGGGCTGGTATCATGACAACATACGGTCTCGCTTCAAGCGCTTCGGCAGTGCCAAAGTGATGAGGTCTCTCTACAAGAGATTAAATGAAGAGGGTGAGAGCTATAAAAAGTATACTGATATCCTGGTATGTGTTAAAATTGCCTACTGCATTATCATATTTTTCCATGAATGTACTAAGCCAGTATAATCACTGAGGGGCCTCAAGTAATAGTAAAGGATATTTCAGATATTGTGTATATCAATTTATGTCATTGCCATGAAAGTCATATGACTGGGAAATTTCCTTAAGCATAATTTTCTAAATAATGGCCTACTCAGTACGCTTTATATTTCCGTCAGTGTGATTAATTCTCAGTGTGTGCATTAGTTAGGTCAGTGGATTGTTTTGTTAGTATGAAAGCCAGAGGGTGTATCCGGAATACTGTGGCCATGACAGATCACATGTTGTGTGAGTGTCTGAGCAGGTTCTGTTGAGGTTATTTATGACTATCCGGCATGATCAGAGAAGGTAAATTGAGAAATTAGAAACATACTTAGGACTGGAAGAAGGCGGAAGGATTATTAAGCATGACCTGGGTGGATTATGATGCTTTAAATCATTGTGCTGTGTGAGCTTTTTAAGGTTGAAGTTGTATACAGGCAAATATCCTATTATTATATTTTAAAAGATTTATTTTCTTATTAGAAGCACTTTACTGACAAACTTTGGATTAACGTCCAATAATTAAACCAATAATTAACATAATGATTTATGTATCTGGGATGAACATTTTATAGGAACAGCATGGTTGGCATTCCAGCAGTAGGCAGGATACCAAGAAAGGATTTGTATTTCCATTATTTCCCTTTGTTTGTCCAGGTCGCCGTGACGATGACGTGCAATCCATGCCTGATGTCCACAGTGAGTTGATGAACTTTTGAGTGGTGCTCAAGAACAGTTGTTCATCATAACATTTGTTCATCATCATAATAGTGGCCTAGTAGAAAATACTTAATCCCTTGCAACATTTAGTTTAATATGATGAGTGATTTATTGTGTGATATTTACTGTTAGATGTGTACAATGGCCATGATGAAGAGCATATGGATGCAACGGAAGCTCAGCGCTATAAGCAAGTAATTATTTTTCATTATAACCTTTATTTTTTCTGCTTTTAATCAAAGTCTTAAAGTATAATTGTTCTCTTGAATGAACATATCTAGGGGGCTATTTCTTTACAACAGCTCATACAATTATTTTTGGTAGGAAGACATTAAAAAGTACACACCCTCAAACTAAACAAACTCAAGACAGTTTCACAGTTGACTCATGCTATATGCTTCATTTAAGTGAATTAGTGTAACCCTATAATAGGCAATTGAGAGTTTTCAAAATCATCCATATACAGTCTAAAAGTTTAGTCTGAGAGGTTTTAACTGCCCTTGTTTCAACTGTGTTTCCCAAAAAAATAATAACAGGAGGCACCAAACTGATGCATATAAACAAAAAAATCCAAAGAAACAATATGTCAAATATATATTTATTAAAAAAAAATGTTTTTACTGTTTTAAAAATTGAATTATTTTTTTGTAAATTGTATGGAGTTTATAAGAAAGTATTTGTTAAATGGCCAATATCTAATGTCTGTTTGACCTTGAATAGGAAAATAGTTAAGTGCTTCATATATTTGAACTTATTTTTTAATTGATTTTTTAAAATAATGATTGTGGAATGACTGTATAAAACTTCAGCCTTCAGATTAATGTATTGAAAGCAAAAACATGTTTCATTCCATCTCAATTTTGTAATATTACGTCAGTGATATTCTGAAGGGCTTTCTTGTTTATTTAACAAATACATTAAACACTTTGTGCTTTGTTCTACTGCTGAGATGCGAAAGACGAAACGTCTACTCTCTGTCCACCCTATGGATTTGGATATCGATGAGTATGGCAGCCATTCCCGGCGACAGTCTATGCAGGCAAGAGTGCTTTTTAATTAATATTCACGTATTCACAGCATTATATCCTGATTTTTACCATTTCATTTTGAATTTTTTCAGTATATACAAGATGAGCGTGGCATGCCCCGGAACGATTTAGAATACAGCCCTGACATGTACCACCACCATCATCAAAGGATGAATAGGAGGAAGAGTCTAGACCGTTTCTCACGACCAGGTAATTAAACATAATTAGTCATGTTGTAGAAAAATAATCATCACTTGCATGTTGCCATGTGCTCTAACATAATGCAGAGTCATTTGTCATTACCATCCTAAAATGGATTATTTTCTATTAAAAACTCAGAATGTTTTCTTAAACCATAGCCATTTGCCAGTATTTACGTTTTGTTAATAATTTGTTATTCCTTTAAAAAACAGCTTCCAGTGTCTCTGTTACAAAGCTTTGATAAAGGAGACTCTATCCATGTACATTATTTTTAAACCAATAATTCAAGGATTTGCCCTAGAACATGTATCAACATCTTACAAATCCCAAAAAGCCTCAAAATGCTCTTGAACAATTTATACAATTAAAATATCACATGTTGAAGAAAATATTATTTATTTATACACATATATAATGAAAAGTATAAACCAAGAACTATCTTGCCATCTCAAAACACTTAGCCAGCTAGCTAAATTTGTCATGAGTTGAATTTCTGCATTAGAGAGCAGACTTGCATCATCTCAGTGCTTTATTTAACAGTACCCAGGCTTCTGAAATAGTCCACAACTCCCAGGATTATTTTAGTCACTAGTAAACTATTTTCCTATATTTTTCTATTACTCATAGTGACTAGATACAGATGAGGTATCCATGTACAGCTTCTGAAGCTAATCAGTTTCTTTCTGGCTACGTTGTCCTTCCGTTTTTTTTAAATGGATAAACTCCCAAAAACGTTGTTTGTATTTGTAGCATTGCATTAGTCTTTAACTACATCGCTGAACTAAATAATTTTTTGCCTTAGTTCTTGTTCACTGCACTGCTTTGTATGAAATTAATTCAGAGGTTCTCAAACTGTTTTTGCCATTTCCCACTTTAGAAGAGGGTGGATTTTCCCACCGGGCCTCCGTTACCCCATAAAAATGGTATTCAAATACTTACATTTTTAAAATGTAAAATAATTTAAAAGATCAAGTTTTAAATCAATAATATCAACATAAAAAATAAACAAAATAAAACAATTTAATGCAATAAAATGCATTTGTATTAGGGACCCTAACTGTTTTTATTTACTTGCATTAATGTCATAATTATTTGTTTCTTTGACTGTATGAACCTTATTTTTAGAAGAGAAAACTGTATGCTCACCACTTTGAGATCCACTGAATTATTTAGAAATAAATTCAGAGTTACACTGCAGAAAAGATGTAATTAAATCAAACTTCAGATTTGAGCTGAATACTGTAGAGAAAAGTTATTTTTAGCAGTATTTCACTATTCATAAGGAGTATAAGAAAATTATGAAAATGAAGAGACATCACTTTTTGCCCTGTTTTAGATGATGGCATGTACTCTGAGCACAGGATAGTACGTGCTCGCTCTCTATCCAAGATCTCCGCCGTACCGCAACGCTCCTACTACATGGACACCTCAGAAGAGGAGGATGCTAATCGTTTTCCCGTTTATCAACTCCCGTCACGACGCCGCAGCCGGGCATCGTCTCAGGAAAACATCACACACAGCACTCCTCCAGTAGGCATCAGTGTTAAAAAATGACATACATGTGTTAATGAAGTTAGGCTTAAAACAGGACAGTGTAAACTAATAATGATAGGTGTCTGGTTTTAATGGGCTAAAAGGGCAAAGCTTAATCAATATAAAGTTTCTTTTTTGGCATCGGATCACATCAGATTATGTGCTGTTGACACACACGTCTTAAAGCAGATTAGTTTGGATTTTTGTGGCATGCAGCACAACAGCACCACCACTGACTGTAAGAAAAAAGAATGACAAAGATGCTTGGCTGATCATTGACAGTCATATCAGGTGATCTGCCAGCTGATATTTCTCAGACCATGACATAAGACATCATCATCAGTGATTAAGCAAGTGCATATGACATACCACATATTGTCATGTAAGATTTTCACAGACAATTGCAGGTTTTGCAGCTTTTAATAAAAGTGCAGAAAACAAAACAAAATATGAGACATGCTGAGGGTAAAAAAAAAAATGGCCATGTTAAGGAATTTCACAAACAGACTTGGCAAGGCTAGATCAAAGAACTTGGACAAGGCCATGTGTCAGCAATGTGTGGAGGTTGCAGTTGCTGCTGGGAATCTGAGTTGTGATGAATTTGAGATCTGACAAACGCACCTATATACAGTGAGGAAAATAAGTATTTGAACACCCTGCTATTTTGCACATTCTCCCACTTAGAAATCATGGAGGGATCTGAAATTGTCATCGTAGGTGCATGTCCACTGTGAGAGACATAATCAAAAAAATCAGAAATCACAATGTATGATTTTTTAACTATTTATTTGTATGATACAGCTGCAAATAAGTATTTGAACACCTGAGAAAGTCAATGTTAATATTTGGTACGGTAGCCTTTGTTTGCAATTACAGAGGTCAAACGTTTCCTGTAGTTTTTCACCAGGTTTGCACACACTGCAGGAGGGATTTTGGCCCACTCCTCCACACAGATCTTCACTAGATCAGTCAGGTTTCTGGCCTGTCGCTGAGAAACACAGAGTTTGAGCTCCCTCCAAAGATTCTCTATTGGGTTTAGGTCTGGAGACTGGCTAGGCCACGCCAGAACCTTGATATGCTTCTTACAGAGCCACTCCTTGGGTTTCCTGGCTGTGTGCTTCGGGTCATTGTCATGTTGGAAGACCCAGCCTTGACCCATCTTCAATGCTCTAACTGACCCAAAAGTTCTATTTTGGTCTCATCTGACCACATGATGGTCTTGGCCATGTTAGTAGTTGGATTCTTACTGATTATATGGGGTGGACAGGTGTCTTTATGCAGCTAAAGACCTCAAACGGGTGCATCTAATTTAGGATAATAAATGTAGTGGAGGTGGACATTTTAATGGCAGACTAAAAGGTCTTTGAGGGTCAGAATTCTAGCTGATAGACAGGTGTTCAAATACTTATTTTTTAGATTGTGTCTGTCACAGTGGACATGAACCTACGATGACAATTTCAGACCCCTCCATGATTTCTAAGTGGGAGAACTTGCAAAATAGCAGAGGGGTTCAAATACTTATTTTCTCCACTGTATATATATATAGATAGATAGATAGATAGATAGATAGATAGATAGATAGATAGATAGATAGATAGATAGATAGATAGATAGATAGATAGATAGATAGATAGATAGATAGATAGATAGATAGATAGATAGATAGATAGATAGATAGAAAAGCCTTTATTTGTCACATATACATTACAGCACAGTGAAATTTTCTCTTTGCATCCAAGCAAGCTGGGGTCAGAGGGCAGCACCCCTGGAGCACAGAGGGTTAAGGGCCTTGCTTGTTAATACCAGGGCTTGAACCCAGAGTCTTATTAACTCTCTTAGAATGTATTTCCCTAAAATGCCTTTGGAGAAGAAACTACAGTGTCTGTCAAAAGTTTGGAAACACCTAGAGAGAGAGAGAGAGAGAGAGAGAGAGAGAGAGAGAGAGAGAGAGAGACACACATGCATGTTCCTTTTGTTTATATGCAACAAGTTATAGATAAGTTAATTGTATGAACATTTACTTTGACCAAGCACAAAAAATTCTTCATTAGAATGAATAGAAGCTTTACACACTAGCATCTGGACATCAAGTTTCTCGAAACATTACAGCCGTGCCTCTTGCAAAACTTACCAAACGTGTTTCTGACATTTGCTTTGACCCTTTCTTTTCTGACATTGCGATCCAGTTCATCCCAGAGCAGTTCAATAGGATTTGTTGGTGACTGGGTAGGCCGTTACATAAATACAAATAACACTTACAGAACTTGTGCATTGGGTCATTGTTTTTTTGTATGGTAAAGTTGGTTCCAATTAGCCACAATCTAGCTTTGCTCCATAACAACCCCAAACCATTAAGCTTCCACCTCCAAGTTTAACAGCGGGTGTGACACCTTCTGGTAATATCACCCCTGTTTCTTACATCAGTTCTTCTATTAGAGCCACAAAGTCACATTTGGACTGACTTTCCAATTCTTGTGTGTTATTGCCTTTTACCTAGTTTGTTGCATGCAAACATGCATGTGTTTTAAACACGATAAAAGACTAGGTGTCCCAACTTTTGAAAGATGACAAGACTTTTTTGTTTGTGTGTATCATCTTTGCTGCATATCATTCTGATTATTCCATAGATAAGATATAATACAATGGTCATCTTTGTCAAGTTATTGATATAGTTTAGATTTTTCCCACCGCTGATCACTGCCAAGTGCAATGTTATTGATTTCAGGATTTCAATGTTATTAATCCCAGGAACAAGGCTTGCTTGTTTGACACTTATCTGCATCTCTCTTTCTCTTTCTCCCATCACAAACAACCAACGTTTGAATGCAGATTAATGAACTAAACAAGAGAATGTATGCCATTGAGAGTCTGTTGAGTCGACTGGAGGAGAAGATGACTCTGCCTAATGATCAGGTAGAAATAAACTTAACCATATTCCATGCTATGCAAATGTTTTTTCCATAATGTTTTTTTCTATACAGTGTAAAAATTTCAAGCACACTATATGGCCACATGTATTTAAACATCTGATCACCACAATGATGTGTTTGTTAATGATCTTAATCCACACCACACAATTCAGTGAATGTTTAGATTTTGGAGCATGGCTATAAGAATCTTTGAGAGATCACAAGAGCATTGGTATTGGGAAGATCATGAGATTCGGCACTGTTATTTGATGATCCAATTCATCCCAAAGGTGCCTGAAATAGGTTTAGGCCCTTTGCTCCTGTAAGGGAAATTCACAATGCTATATAAAGCATATAAAATTATTTAGACAATTACGTGCTCCTAACCTTGTGATAACAATTTAGAGACAGCTCTCTTAAGAATGTAACGGCCAGGTGTCCTATTGTTTGGCCATATAGTGTATTTTAGAGGTAAAAAGTTAATACTTTTAAACTGTATTTTACCAAATCCAGATATTATGAAACCAAGCTTTCATATGTTTCTTTAGCAAGTTATTTCAGTAGTTCTAGCTGAACAAGTGGAGTGGCAAAACATCTAGCTAAAATGACAGCTTCACTTGCCATGACTCATTTACTCTGCAATCCAAGTCTCTTTGTCTCTTGTTAAAGGCAGGGAAGTGAACAGTTCATGTGTCTCTGTAGCAGGCGCACGCCTCAGTAAGTCAGCTGGAGGAGGAGAAGCTGAAAAAGAAGCTAGATGAGCTGATGAGTGACAGAGCCCTGTCTACTGATGAGGATGAACCCAAGAAACCCACTCAACCCAAGGGGGTTGGTGTAAAAGTTTCCCAGCGCACTGAACAGGCATCGTCAGTACAGGAAGCAGTCCTGAGTTCGTCTAGTGATGAGATGCCTACTGAGGCTCAGAAGGTAATTAAACACACATTTTATTTCAACCAATTGGCTGGTGTAAACTGGTAAATATTCATTATGAGAACATTTACTGATTCCTAAATAAAAGTTTATGAGATGATATTCATCTCATAATGGAAATACATGCTGAACGTTGTTATATTCATAGTTTGATTTCTCAGGGTTAGCGAATTCTGAGTTTACTTTTTTAATCAACATGATGCTATATTACCCACAGGGCTGTTTGATTATCTTCCAAGGGGTACCAGTGGGATTTAACCCTTGCTTTATCTGTACCCAAAATGTTTGATGCAGAAGTGCTTTGGGTCTTTGAGGCTTTCGATATGTATCACCTAACTGTCTGTTCTGTTCCATTCTGCTCAAAGTGATTGGTTTCAAAAAGCGAAACTTTTCAAGCTAATACCGTCATAAATGCCATCAAGCTTGTTTATGCATTGTATTTTTTATTTTTTTAAGTATTTGCAAAAATACTGCACCATCTAACAAACTAGCACCACATTGCTTATCACATCACAAATATTTCAGTATAAACATGTAATTGTTGGTGGAATCTTCACAATATTTCATCACACAATGTCAAATAATAAAATCCAGAGCCTTTATAGTTATTTTAGTATGTTACACTAGAAAACTTTTGTGCATTGGCAATAATGAAAGCCCATTAGAAAGCCTTTTGAAGCCCCCTCCAATCCCTACCCCAACCACCGTAAAACATATCATCTCCTCTCAGCTAATTGCTGTTCCCTCTACATGGCTTTCAGAAATCAACCGCGGCGGCTCTATGCGACATCACAACCGAGATTCTAAGAACCATTAATGCTACAGAAAATGCTATGAGCGAGTTGGCCCACTCAAACCCTAATGACAGACCTCAGTTAGCGGGCACAGACGTAAAACAAGCTGATGCTGCTTACAGGGAGCTTGAGGAAAATGTAAGCCCAAAGAAATTTTGCATACATACAGTCATGGCATAAATATCATTAATATTCTAAGGTTCATAATCAATATGATTCATTGTCGGTCAGTTTAGTTATTTAGTTTTCAATGTAGTGAATGACACATTGCTCAGTTAATGTAAAACAGTGAATAAAATGTCCATGGAGAACAATTCTAACCCAAGAAATGTGCTTTCACCAAGGGTAAAAGAACTACTGAGTAATTACACTTAAGTGGAAAAAGCTAAATAAAGTGACCAGTCAAACTGTAGTCAGAGAAAAGTTTTTTTTACTTTGAAATGTATTTAAGAAAATGGTATGGTATGGTATGGTAACAGCAAAAGCTGTTAACAGAATATTGTCCAAATTATCTACACGCTTTTGGCCTATACACATCATTTAGTCTCTGCCAGTCTGCCAGTTGTATGCATAACTATTGCTATGTATTTTGAACTGAATTAATTGAAAGTAAGATATTGTACAAAATTACCAATACTTACAATTAGCTAGCTACTTTTAGCAGTTTGATTTTCTGCCTAGCTAGTTATGGTAACTATTAGAATCTTTTGCTAATCTGGGCAAGAGATAATGTAATAAATTATAGCCTGGCGGCGCTCTCACCGCTGCGGCCTGGGTTCGATCCCCGGTCAGGAAACCAACCCCAGTCACTCTTAGTGCCCGGATAAATGGGGAGAGTTGCGTTAGGAATGGCATCCATCGTAAAAACGTGCCAAATCAAACATGCGGATGATTCGCTGTGGCGACCCCTAATGGGAGAAGCCGAAAAAAAGTTTAATGTTAACAAATTAGCAAACTTAACTCACTGTACATCAGATTAGATTCCCTTCCAGGGTGGTAAAGAAGACAATTTATTTTAAATGAGCCTTTGTTTAGTTTGACAGTTATAATGTTGTGGTTTGTCTGTATTCAGATTCACCTGAGTAGTTATATCTCTATCTACAGTATGTGTAATGTGAAAAGGCCACCATAGATAAAGAACTTTTTTTCTACACTGATGAATTTGAAATGTAACTTGATTGGGTGCTGAAGTATAAAGGATTACGTTATAAATTGAAATAATTGGTTGAACCTGCAGTAATTCAGTTACAGTAGTCACAGGCTAGATATGAGAAGCCATGGCCTTTGTTATTTCTAATGTTGAAGATTAAAAAAAGTTTTTAAAAAAGACTAAAAACATTTTCACTGAGTATATTATTCAGCTATGGTATTACTGCCTACTCTCATTTAGGTATATCTGACAGCTGGGAAGTCGTTTGACATGGAAAAGAAGTTAAGGAAGATCGAACATAGTGCTAAGAACCATTATTCCGGCCCTCTCACTGACTCTGAACTGTCTGAGCTGGAAGATCAGCTTGCAGCAACTGCTGCTAAAGTGCAGGATACAGAAAGCGAGGTGAAGACATGTGAAATTAACCAGCCATTCGGACAAAATATTTGAAAGTTGTTTAAGTATGCGTTGTTGACCTATTGTTTTGTTTTTACCTGATCTACCATTATGTAATAAAGTGAAGTACATTTTCTTTTTCAGGTGTCAGACATTGAGAATAAAATCGCTGTTCTTAGTGCATCAGGACTATCAATAGATAAAGACAAGAAAAAGGTAACTTATGGTTCACTTGATACAACAGGAATTGTAATTAAATATTCAGAATTCAAGGGCCGATTGTAAGGAAGCTGTTGGTGAAATGAATGCTAATGAAATGTTTTGTTTACTGTGTCCTTCATATTTATTTTTTTGTTTGTTTTAACTTAAGTGCATTTTCTCTGCATTTGTAGGTAACAACCATACAAAAAAGCAGAAAGTCCCAAGACATAACCAGAGTACATTTTTAAACACGAAGAGAGCACTGTTTCAACACTTGTTTTCTACAGCTATTCTTCACACCACCGCTTTAACAACATTGCACTACTTTTGTGCTGTTGTTCTACTTTTCCTTACACCCAGAGGAAGTATTGTAATCTAGCACAATGACCCTTATCCTGTCTTTTCCTCACTTTCCCAGTAATGAATAATAATACATGAAATGTTAGCTTTTTCAAATCATTCATCTAGCTATGTCTTATCTTTAAGGCAGAAAGTTTTTAATTATCATGAATGTTTGCTTTTGTTGGAATAAAAATGTGCAGATTCCCAAATCAACAAAAGGTCCTCAGTTCATTACTGTATAAAGCTACACTTTGTCAGACAATAACATGTAGTTTCTAATTAATTCGTTTGGAAGAAATTAATTAATTTCTGCGCTAACATTATTAAAAGAATATTTTTAGGCTTATAAAGAAACAACCTCTCTGTTTTATAATGTTCTAAAGCACATTTTCCTAGCTTTGAAAAAATACATAGCTTTGCAGCTTGAGAAATAATAGTTCATTATGCTTATTAGTTCATTCATTTATTTTACTAAGTTGGGTATATACAAAAAAATACACTCTATGTACTGTCCACCTCCTAATTTTTTTTTTGCCATATTTGTCACATTTAAATAATTCAAGCTAATTTTAATATCAACCCAGCCATTAGGGAGGCACAAGCCAGTGCACTCTTAGTGCCGGGCCCAAGCCCGGGTAAATGGGGAGGGTTAAGTTAGAAATGACATCCAGGGAAAAGCGTGCCAAATCGAATATGTGGATCACAAATAAGAATTTTATACCGGATCGATCGAGGCCCGGGTTACCAACGACCGCCACAGGTATCGTTGGCCGACAGGGTACCGGTGGAAATTGGGCGACTGTTGGCCGAAGGAGGAGAAGGAGAGGAGGAAGACGTCTACAGAGATGGCAGTGAAAGGAGCAGGGCAGGAGAGTGGAGGTTCAGGTTGGTACTTTAAATGTTGGTACTATGACGGGTAAAGGGAGAGAGGTAGCTGATATGATGGAGAGGAGAAAGGTAGATATGCTGTGTGTTCAGGAGACTAAGTGGAAAGGGAGTAAGGCCAGGAACATTGGAGGTGGATTTAAACTGTTCTATAATGGTGTGGATGGAAAGAGAAATGGTGTAGGGGTGATTTTGAAGGAAGAGTACAGTAAGAGTGTAGTGGGAATATAGAATTTTTGATAGGGTGATGAACGTGAAGCTGGAAGTTGAAGGGATGATGATAAATGTCATTAGTGCCTATGCTCCACAAGTGGGTTGTGAGATGGGGAAGAAGGAAAAATTCTGGAGTGAGTTGATGAAGTGGTAGAAGGTGTACCTAGGAATGAACGATTGGTGATTGGGGCAGACTTTAATGGGCATGTAGGTGAAGGGAACAGAGGTGATGAGGAGGTGATGGGTAGATATAGCTTTAAGGAGAGGAATGTGGAAGGGCAAATGGTGGTAGATTTTGCTATAAGGATGGAAATGGCAGTGGTGAATACGTATTTTAAGAAAAAGGAGGATCATAGGGTGACGTATAAGAGTGGAGGAAGGTGCACACAGGTGGACTATGTGCTATGTAGGAGATGCAACCTGAAGGAGATTGGAGACTGTAAGGTGTTGGCAGGGGACAGTGTAGCTAGACAGCATCAAATGATGGTCTGTAGGTGGTTTTGGAGGTGAAGAAGAAAATTAGGAGAGTGAGGACTGAGAGAAGAATAAGATGGTGGAAACTGAAGGAGGAAGACTGTAGTGTGAGGTCCAGGGAAGAGGTCAGACATGATGTAGCAAAAGCCAAGGAAAAAGCATACCAGGAGCTGTGTATGTGAAGTTGGACACTAAGAAAGGAGAAAAGGATTTGTACCGATTGACCAGGCAGAGGGACCGAGCTTGAAAGGATGTGCTGTAAGTTAGTGCAATAAAGGATGGAGATGGAAATGTGTTGACTAGTGAGGAGAGTGTGCTGAGAAGATGGAGGGAGTATTTTAAGCATCTGATGAATGAGGAAAATGGGGGAGAAAGAAGGTTGGATGGTGTGGAGATGGTGAAGCAGGAGGTGGATAAGATTAGTAAGAAGGAAGTGAGAGCAGCGATTAAGAGGATAAAGAGTGGAAAGTCGGTTGGACCAGATGACATAACGGTAGAAGAATGGAGATGTTTAGGAGAGATGGCAGTGGAGTTTTTAACCAGGTTGTTCAATTAGATTTTGGAAGGTGAGAAGATGCCTGAGAAATGGAGAAGGAGTGTGCTGGTACCGATCTTTAAGAATAAGGAAGATGTGCAGACCTGCATTGTGTGTTTGTGGATTTAGAGATTTGTGGTGAGAGTAGGGAGCAGTTTGAGAAGAGCCTGGAGTGGTGGAGGTAAACGCTGGAGAGAATGGGAATGAAAGTCAGTAGGAATAAGACAGAGTACATGTGTGAATGAGAGGGAGGGCAGTGGAAGGGTGCGGTTGCAGGGAGAAGAGGTGGAGAAGGTGGAGGAGTTCAGGTACCTGGGGTCAACAGTGCAAAGTAATGGAGAGTGTGTTAGAGAAGTGAAGAAAAGAGTGCAGGCAGGGTGGAGTGGGTGGAGAAGAGTGACAGGAGTGATTTGTGATAGTAGGGTATCTGCAAGAGTGAAAGGGAAAGTTTATAGGACTGTGGTGAGACCTGTGATGTTGTATTGTTTAGAGACAGTGACATTGACTAGAAGACAGGAAGTGGAGCTGGAAGTAGCAGAGCTTAAGATGTTGAGATTTTCATTAGGAGTAACGAGGAGGAACAGAATTAAAGAATGCTGTGAATGGAGAAGAGGAAAAGAGGAAGGCCAAGGAGGAGGTTTATGGATGTGGTGAGGGAAGACATGCAGGTAGTTAGTTTGAAAGAGAGGACATGTGGAGATGGATGATCCACTGTGGCGACCTCAAATGGGAGAAGCCGGAAGAAGAAGAAGAAGAAGAAGAAGAAAAGTAGTAGAAGAAGAAGAAGAAGAAAAGAAGAAGAAGAAAAGAAGAAGAAGAAGAAGTAGAAGAAGAAGAAGAGGTAAACAAAGAAGAAGAAGAAGATGAAGAAGAAGTAGAAGTAGAAGAAGAAGATGAAGATGAAGATGAAGAAAAGTAGTAGTAGAAGAAGGAGAAGAAGTAGAAGAAGAAGAAGAAGAAGAAGAAGAAGAAGAAAAGTAGTATAAGAAGAAGAAGAAGAAGAAGAAGTAGAAGAAGAAGAAGATGAAGATGAAGAAAAGTAGTAGTAGAAGAAGAAGAAGTAAAAGAAGAAGAAGAAGATGAAAAGTAGTAGTAGTAGAAGAAGAAGAACTAAAAGAAGAAGAAGATGAAGATGAAGAAGAAGAAGAAGATTAAGATGAAGAAAAGTAGTAGTGGAAGAAGAAGAAGAAGTAAAAGAAGAAGAAGAAGATGAAAAGTACAAGAAGAAGAAGAAGAAGAAGAAGAAGAAGAAGAAGTACAAGAAGAAGAAGTACAAGAAGAAGTACAAGAAGAGGTGGACAAGAGACAATTGTTGTAGTTATCCCATAATAACGCATGAGGGCGCCAAAGCACCATTTCATATATAGATAGATAGATAGATAGATAGATAGATAGATAGATAGATAGATAGATAGATAGATAGATAGATAGATAGATAGATAGATAGATAGATAGATAGATAGATAGATAGATTAATATTAAACGTTTAATTCTATTAATAGTTGGAAGTGGAATATTACGGAATTGGGTCACATTAGTTCAGGAATATTGGGCCAAGAATAAGACAGTTAATTGACCATCATTTATCTTCCTGCTTAGTTGATTTTTTAAAAATATATAGATATCTATATAGATATATACATAGATATAAAGAGGACAGTTTACTATCACTTTACTATGTATGAGGAAATTCTACCTGCCACAGGAGCTGCTGAAACAGTTCTATTTGGCCATTGTTAATTCTGTCAAGTATACATCTATAACTGTCTAGTTTGGTTCAGCTACCAAATAAGATATCAAGAGGCTACAGTGGACCATCAGGACTGCTGAGATGATTATTGGTGCCCCACTGCCCAACCTCCAATATCTTCACTCCTCCAGAGTGGAAAAAAAAGAGGCTAAGAACATCTATTTGGACCCCAAACACCCAGCCCACTCTCTCTTCAAACTGTTGCCTTCTTGTCACCAGAACAGCCAGGTACAAAAATGTTTTTTTCCCCCACAGACTATACTCAGCCCAAACAATTAAAATATTCATAACTACACACTGTCCATTAAAACTGACACATTTATACATAGAATTCAAATAGCACATTTGTAAACTGCACACTTGTAAATAACATCCGTACATTTATTTAAACAATATTTTTTACTTCTGTATATAGTGCATTGTTTGTTTTACTTATATTTTGTTATATCATGTCTGTACTTTCTCCTGCACTAGAAGCTCCTGTCGCCAAGTCAAATTCCTAGTGTGTGTAAACATACTTGGTAATAAAGCTATTTCTGATTCTGTTACTGTTTCAGTCATGGTGTGTGAAAAATAGAAAGCGCCATTTATGCCATGAGATTAGATATGCAACGCCAGAAGATCATGAATTAGCAGTAATCGGGAGTTTATATATATACAAAGGCAATTACTCAGTTGAATTTAGTCTGTTTGTCTTTTGCTATCACACACTAATGGTATAGAGGCCTATTTTCAGGTGCTGTAGGGAAATATTCTGGAGTCTGGAGCAAATAAGTATATATTTATGCATTAATTTAATATAATTTACTTTCTTAATTTTTTTTCACATTTTGTGACAAAAAGGTAAAAAAAAAAGCAGTATTTCTCTTTATTCCTATTTTCATCCATTCATGTTCATATTCCCATGAACATTTGAAACTATTGATTATGAATTTGGAGTGAATATTTAAATATAAAACAAAATTTGACATACAGAGCACATTGTTCTAGTATTATGTTGAACTACACAGTCATACTGAGCTGTAATTAATATTTATCTGTGTATTTAAACAAGATTTTGCTTTAGAAAGCTGATGTAGTTATACAGAGTAAAGGCAGTGGCTCTGTAGACTCCCCCTCCCCCCTCCCCCGCAGGAGTCCTATAAACCCCATTGGTTCATCCGGCAGTTGGAACTGAAACCTGATTGGCTGCTAATCCCGGAACGAACTGATTCCCATCATTATTACTGAATCAACCTCATCATCGGCTCGCTTGTCCTTCGGCGCTTTGGTGTGCCGGTTTTGGAATAAACGACACTTTTGTTTTGTTTTGTTTTTGTGTGTGTGCAGTTTTGTCCTCAATCGTGTGTATGTTTACGCCGTTGAGCGGAAACAGATTTACAGCAGGAGGCCATTTGCCGGGATCTGCTGATCTGGTTTGAGCAGTGTCAGCAGCATGGTGTGATGTTTAATGCAGTGGATTAGTTGTCATTATTGTGTGTGTTGTGGATTTGCTTTGGTTGGGGGGGTGACACAATCGAGGCGCATTAGAAGGAGCAACATGCTCCTGTAGGATTCATTAACACCTTCTGCGGCTGCTATGTGGAATCTACTGAAAGATCCATCACCATTCTCGGATCTCACTGCATGGAAATTGGGCCGGTGTGTGTGGACACTTCTTTTTGAATAGCTAAAGGAGGGGACATTTGACAGTTTTGCTGGACTGTAATCCGGTTAGTGTTTGATAGATCTAGATCTATTTACAAATCTCAGCCTAGAATTTCTAAAAAAACAATGGGAACTCAGGTGACTGGGAGGAAAAGGATCCCGAATCGGGAGAAAGTATCGGCGGAGGATGATGCTCTTAGCCAGATTGCTCGAGAGGTAAGTACCGATTATCGTGTAGAAATGGCACGTAGGTTGTTTTGATGTAATGTGGAGCAGCGTCATCCTGCGCAAAATCTCAAAACACCTACTACTAAACACATTCTCATGCCTTAGAAATCCACAGCAGCTTTTTGTTCTCTCTCAGCTTCCATCCCTCACATATAAACCCAGTTTAGTGCCCGATCCCAATCGTTTTATTTTATATTAATAGCCAGAATGGGCATTAGGAGTCAGTATGATCAGCTTTATAATGATGCATGACAAAAAAAAACAAAGGGAAAAAAAAAAACAAGACAAAATGATGGAATCAAGATTGAATCAAAGGCCGCTGTTTGTTTCTGATCCACGTGACCTTTAGGGAGATTTCCCCTATTAAATCAGATCTCCCGGAGTAAACCACATGCTTGCACATAATAAAGGGTTTGTCGTGTTCACGAGGCGTCAGACAGCAAAAGAATCGAGTCGCTCTTCGTAGAAGCTGCCAGGCTGCTGACGTCAGACGTTTCCTGCGTCACACCCGGTGTTTTTTTTTTTTTGTATAGGTCCTTTTCAATACATAAGAGTGGTACGGTTAGTGACGTCATCTCATGCTATTTCTCACAAGTCACTATTCGTTGTACTATGAAGTGATCTTCACCTACTGATTCCAATTCTTGGCTAAAAAAAAAAAAAATCAAAGCCTGATGTGCTCTGATATTGTAGTCCATTTGCTTTTTGGTTTAGCATATGCATTCTGAGATGCTTTTGTGTTCATGGTTGTAAAGAGTGGTCATTAAAGATACCTTTGGCTTCCTGTCAGATGGAACCTCTCTCATCAACAATGAATGTCAACCTATAGAAGTGCTGATGAATGTTACCATTCTTAAAACCTCAAAAGATCTCAAACAAGCCCATCTGGCGGCAACAACAACCATGATATGGACCAAGTTAATGTGATCACATTTTTGTCCATTCTGATATTAAATACATAAATCATTAAACCAAGGTCTACACGATTTTATATATGCTACATTATTGGCTGACTGAATAATTGAAAGAATGTACAATGGTAAAGTTGAGTGACAAATAATGTGACTACTCCTGCAACATCTCTCACCTTTCTATTAAGGTGCTAACATCTATTACACAAAAATAAAGCAATGCTCCGGACGAAAGCAATTTTTTTAGATTATAGGCATCTCTGATGTGTAGTATCCTACATCATCTAGTTAGCTCTTACATGGGAACATGCTGATGTTTGCACATAATTCTCCTGCCATGCTGTGACCTTTAAAGTTAATGGACTACATCTGGAAAGCATTTCCTTAGTGCTAAACCCACACAAGGATTTGTTTGCCTTAGTCAACGCTGTCCTGCTACTTGTCTGCTATATTCTGCTTTAGTTGACGTTTACCTATCTATAACAGGCTGCAATGGGGTATAAAGAAAAAGAAAAGCATCTAAGAAAATGCAAAGCATTAAAAAAGACTGAGGAATTAATAATAGCTTGAATGCTTCTGGTGTTGGGTGTCCTAATAAAACCCCTAATAGATTCATAGTCTCTGCTTCTAGTGACCATTTCCAATCTAAACATTTAAATGAAGAATGCTTTAAGGTATTAATTGAAGCTGTGCATATATCCATTTTACGTTCTGAAGGTTGCTGTGTTTTGGAACAAAAACAAAAATGCTGAAGTGTGCTACAGGTTTCAGTACAAACTTTTTGGAACTTACCATGACTAACAGAGACTGTGTTTTTGTTTCAGTGAACACTGGTAAGACTGGTTTAACTGGTAATATCTGATCTAATTTAGTTTGTTTTCACTGTGGAGATTTTCAAGTCTAAACACATCGCTCTTGGAATAAGCCTAAATGATTTTGATTTCTTACATTACCACATTGCCTCAATTACCTTCTGATGGTTGTGTTCATAGGATTTAATGGTTACCTCATTTCTGTAAAACAGAGGGATGCAGCAGCACTGGTTCTTCATTTTGTTTAACGCTCTCACACTTTGCTCAAACAGTCCAGAAGAATTTCAAAGCTGTACTAATCTAAAATCAACAGCCTAAAAAAATTATAACTAGCCAAGATTTGTACAGTTACATTCATGGCATATTGCACCCCTTATCCAGAGTGACTTACAATGATCTCATTTGTACATCTAAGCAGTTCAGGGTGTTGGTCAAGGTTCCAACAGTGGCAGCTTGGTATTGCTGAGATTTGAACTCATGGATTTACTCATGATCTGGAGTCCGACATGATGACTTCTGAGCTACCACTTCCCATTTCCACTTCCAAAGATGATTCTCATGATACTTTATGTTTGGATTTCTCTCCTCTTTAACATCATTGAAACTGTTTTAGAAAGTCAGCACAGCAATGCAAATTGTGATTTTATCAAAACAAAGAGCCTCTGACTTCTCATGGGAACATTCAAAATACAACACTAACCCCACACACATTCACACCAAAATTGCTAAAGGCATTCAAAGAATTTGAATATGAGCGCTATATATGTTTCAGGGTGGGGTTTTTATTGACTAATGACACACAGTGACACAAACATACCATAAAGCCACATTTTTGTGAGGTGAACAAATTTTGGAGAGCTTTTCTTTCCCAGTCTCAAGGTTTTTTAGTTGTAAAAAAAAAAAAAAAAAAAAATAAGAAAAGTTGTAAATAAAATTGTAGAAATACATAGTGTCCAACATAGGCTACAGAGGGAAAGTAAAACTATTTCTTCATAAACACAGAGTTGAATCTCCTACTCATGATGAACTTGTGTTAACACATCTGGTGAAATGCATGTAATTGCATGTTCACAGCCTTGTGACGGCTTCAGTGCATTCTTCAACAACATTCTTAAAGTCGTTCTTAAAAATATGCAATATGTACTAACTATGAAAAAAAAAAGAAATTTTTGCCATGAGTTATGTATTGAGACATTTGGGAAACCCTATATATATATATATATAGTGTGTGTGTTTACATGGCATGCCTTTTAATAAGCTCATTAATTTATATAGGAATCTTAGACTCTTTTATATAGAGATGTCTCTATGCATTTCTGAAAGCATTTGGTGACATACACACTCAAAATAATTTTTGACACAAGGATATTGTTGTTAGTTTCAGTATTCTTGTAATTCCAGTGCAAAATAAAAGCATCTGAAGTAATAGTAATATTGTCTTGCAACCCATAAAACAGTCTGGTAAAAAAATAAATGTGAAGTTTTGTGGCACACTCACTAAAAAGGGTCTAAGGAACAATCTGATCACTCTTTCAATGCTCTCCACTACTGGGGTCAAATGTCGGTCTAGGTTGCAAGTATGCAATGGTCATAAACCTTTTAACCATGTGTCCATAATTTAAAAGCCAGAAATCCCTGTATAACATGGATAATTACAATTTACACCATTTAGAATTTTCTATTTTCTAAAAAGAGATACTATTTGCTACTTTTCCTACAAATAAACTAATTATGCCCAAACAACACCATATGTGGCACCGAAGAAATGCACAGAAGAATTTTAAATACTTCAAATGGTTTGCTTGGAATGGGCAAATGAATCTGATAGTGAAGCTGCAAAACAGGAAGTGAGGCTTCATCTCAGCAATGACTTTGCACACTGACATACAACTTGTAGGCGACCTGAGGCTTTGCAACGAATTTCTTTCCTGCGCCACCTAATGGTCAAAAGTAAAAAATATCATACAACTTGCATCTTACTTCTATTATTGTCACTTTAGTTTCTACCAAGTTGTTCATCTAGACCCTTTTTCCTACAGTCGGAGAATCCCACCAATGTCCATAGTCAAAATGTGCATATCATGGGTGAAACTACAAATCCTTTTTGCCTGTGGTGTTATGGCTCTGCTTTGGCAACAGTCAATGAGACTGGTTAAAAATTCGACTTGAAGTTTTCATTTAAATTTTTTTTTTATTTTTTTTATTTGCCAAATTATTATTTACAAATCGAGATTAACTTCACACTTGCTATTGATTCAATTCAATTAAACTTTATTTCTATAGCACTTTGAGCACGTGACATTGTCCCAAAGCAACTTTGGATAATTAAAGGGATTATGAATATAAATGAATAATAATGTCAGTCTCTATAAGTTCTTTAATGATCTATAATAATCTCTAATGACCAAACCAGTGGTGCCATGGGAAGGGAAAAAATCACTGAAATGGTATGAGGAAAAAACCTTGAGAGGAACCAGACTCAAAAGGGAACTCACCATCATCTGGGTGACACTGAATGTCCATTCATTATAGGTCCATCATTGTTAAGGTTTCATCTGTCTACTAATGGACTCTTGAATGCAAAACCGTTCACGCCAATTGTAGTCCAACACCAGTGTAGCAAATTGTTTAAAATCCATCATCATTGTGCTTAAAATTAACCCTGCTCAGTAACTTATTGGATTTTTAGACTGTTTTGACTGTAGAAGAGGTAGGGAGTTATAAAGAATAAGGCAGGTCTGGAAAGAAAAAAGGGACATAATCACTAGTACCCAAGGAACATGTGTAGCTCGACTGAGAGGGGTGAGCTGATGGGGCATATCTATAAAATGCCATAATCTACAACATTACAAATAACTGTAAATGAATAAACAATATCATTTTGTTATCGTTTACATGTGATATGGCCTAACAGGAAGCAAACTGTTATCACCTCAAATTATAACAATCATGAGTTGAAATCATGGGTTGAAGTAGAGGAATTGAAAAAGCTTTCCTAAAATAAAGCAGGGAAAACTTTATTGGTGTGGCCACATCTGGTTCTTTATCATCTTCAGTTCTTTTATTACCCTACATAAAGCCTATTGTATTTCAGTTTAAATATAAGGATTCCCAGATGTTTATGCTAGGCATGTGTCTTGGTTAGTATCTTGCATACACATGCTAATTAAATATCTCTCTTTTACTCTGTTCTATTGTCACAGCCTATTTAATGCAGGCTGGTCAATCAGAAATGATCTGTAGTGTAAACAGAGACTTTCACTCTACTGTGTTTATACTGAACTTGGCTCTTTGGCTTATGTAGCAGATTCAGAACATGGCTGGAGGTAGCAGGAACTTCAGTAGTTTACAACCCGCTTCAGCCATGTTTACTTCATTGCAGACAGATGAGACCAGCTGCAGGATTTCTTCCAAATGTGTGTGCTCATAGAGAAGAGCAGCAATGCGTGTGGAAACAATTTGCAAGTGTCCAAATATTTTTTCCCCATAGTTACAGATTTATTGTTATTGATTTGTAGCATGAGTATCTTTAAGCACTTTGTGTAAGAACTTCATAGTTTAACATTGGAGTACAGTGCCTCATTTAGAGATACACAAAATGAACAATCTTCTTTTATCTCCAGCAAACATAGATCTGGAATGAGTGACAGATGTGTAGTTGTTATAAACTCCTATATAACAAATTAAGCTCCTGTATAATAAATTAACAGACACTCTGAAAGACTCATCCCCTTCAATACAATTTTTTTTCCACTTGAAATATGCAATGATGTGGCCCTTCTTTAATGTAAAATAAATGTTTGTTAGTGAATGTAACTTGATGTAACTAACATAAGACAAGGCATGGCAAACTTTTGACGATTCATATGATTAGTTAATGCTTTCCTAAGAGGCGAATGGCTATTGGTGTATGATCATACAATACACATTGGACTGAGAAATATACATAAAACGTTCCAACGGGCAGTACAATTTTTGTATTAACTAACGCTTACTGTCAAGAATGTTTCTATTTATGTGGCCCTGTGTTCTACACAAGAATGGAAAAGTTTGGAGACACCGAGTCTTTTATCAGTTTTGAGATGCACGCATATAAGATTAGATTAGATTAGATTTGATTCAACTTCATTGTCATTGTACAAGGTACATTTACAGAGCCAATGAAATGCTGTCAGCATCTAACCAGAAGTGCATAAGTGTCCTATTTACAATAGATAACAGTAGATAAATAAGGTATGAGGTCCATATATACAGGGATGAGGGTGATTAATGTATTTTCATTTGTTTCCCATGCAACATACTAGGTAAACACTAAAGAATTGGATAGTGAATGCCTGGAAGAAAGTTCTGTGGACAGATGAGACCAACTTTGACATTATGGGCTCTAGCCGAACAGGAAAACAGGAGAGATGTTGTTACTGGACTGCGTTACGCCCACATTTTAACATGAAGCTGGAAGTGTAATGGCTTGGGGTTGATTTGGAGTAGGAGCATTGAAGACTTATTCTGGGTAAAAGAAATACCGAATTCACATAGCTACACTTTTATACATATGTGCTGTGCAATTCTGTCTGGACTGCATCTGATTGGAACTAACTTCGTTATTCAACAGACGCTCGGTAAGCGTTATTTAGAGAACAAACACTGGGCTATAGTGTCATCTGTCATGAAATGGTCTGCCCAGTCACCGCACCTAAATCCTATTGACCTGCTCTGGGATGAATGGTTGAAGCAAAGATCAGAAACACCTTTGGCAATTTTTAAAAGAAGCATGCCAATGTATTTCAGCTAAATGTTTGGAAAAACTAATTATCCAGATTTGAAGAGTGTATAAAGCTGTTATTTATGCTAAGGGAGGATCTTTCATTGAAAATAAACATAAAATGACTGTTAAATCATAGAATGTTCGTTGCACATAAACAAAAGAAACATGCACGTGTCTGTAAAAACAATAAATGACTAGGCTTTTCCAAATTTTTGACAGACCCTGTAAAACATAAATATTGCAATTACATTTGCAAAAAAATTATTTGCATTATTTTTCTGTATCTTTTTTCTTACAGATAGGCTGTTTTAATAGATTTGCTGATGCCTGTAAGACTGATATATGTAAATGACATATTTATGGCTCCCTATTCTGATTATTTATTTTGTTAACATGCAAAATTAGACACAGCATTCCCTGGTATCTCTGCAAAATACACTACATTCTGGGGCTGCAACTAACAATTATTTTAATAATTGGATTAATCGGACGATTCTCCCCCCACTCAGATAAATCGATTATCTGGATTAAATATTTTTATTAATTAGATGTTTTGATTATTATTATAACAATAAAACCCTAATTTAAGGTCTAAACTCTTGTACTTCAAAAAAAAAAAAAATCAACATTTGTATTGTATTTAAGGATAATTAAACATAAAAAAATTATATTAAATAAATACAACATTGACAATTTCTGTTTAAAGACATTTTGTTTTATTGTAAAGATATAAGTATATAAAATACATAATTAATTTGATGTATTATAATTAAATAATATTTGCATAAATTAAATATAAAAACATTGAAAACAAGCATTTAAACGTTGTAAATCACGTTTGAAAACAGATAAGTTCTGTTGTAGTAAACAAATGCTAAAAAAGAGAAACGGAGAAACGCAGCAAGCTAACAGGCTTGATAAAAAAAAAAGAAAGAAAAAATACGCATTGGTGTACAAATGCATAAGAATTAGCTGAAAACCACGAGCGTGACTTAAATGTGATCGCTTACTGCTGCTGTTATTTGCTGCTTTTAGATTATAGTTTGCACTGGTTTAATTGAATCCATCACTATGTCGTGAGCGAGGTGATTGCGCAACCTGATGCTTGTGAGTCACGACAGAACAGATCCACTGTGACTGTCCAGAAGTTAGCAAACAGTTTACACATTAGCACTTCATTAAACTATACCATTTATACAGTTTCTGCTTAATGTGCAGATGTTTCACCTTCATTCGTTACACTACTGTGTTTTCTTTTCATGTGCTTGTGCATCACTGTGGTACTTTCATTTCACACAAGTTCAGCTTTTCAATAACTTGCAGGTTACAATCTTCTTTGTTGAGTTGAATATAAAATGGCACACTTCTGCACACTTTTTCCTGCTGCCAGTTGATCTGTACTCTCCGCCTTTTCACAAGAGTCGCTGTTATCTTGGCATCACTATAACTCGTAATTTAAGCAGCCCAATTAATCTATAATGGCATGCGTTGACAACAAATTTCATTATCGATTATTGGCGATTCTTTTGATTAGTTGTTGCAGCCCTACTACAGTCTAAACTGAATACTACAGTCTAAACTGAATACTACAGTCTAAACTGGATACTCATTTGATTCTCCTGTCCCTTCAGTGACAACACTTTCTACTTGGCAATTCCTTAATACTTGGTGCTTTAAGATACTTCTCTATACAGGAGATACACTATATGGACAAAAGCTTGTGGACAACTGAACACAAGATTGGTATATGATTTTTGAACACCCCGTTACACATTTTAGGTCCCATTTGCTGTTATAAGAACTTCCACTGTTCTGGGAAGAGTTGGATTAGATTTTGGAGTGTGCTTTGGAGATTTGTATTCATTCAGCCACAAGATTATTAAGTCTGGTACTGATATAGGGTGAGAATGTCTAGTGTGTAGTCAGCATTCTAATTCATCCCAAAGATTCCTAGGTCCCCTCAGGTAGGCCCCTCAAGATCTTTCACTCCAACCTATGAAATCATATATTCATGGAGCTGGTTTTGTGCACAGGTGCATTGTCCTATTGGAACAGGTTTGGTTCTTCCAGTTCAGGGGAAGTAAATATCTTAATGCTACTGCATCGAAAGGCATCTTATACAACTCCAACTTTTGATCACAGTTTGGGGAAGAACCACAAATGGCTGGAAATTTCAGATGTTCCAGTACTTTTGTTCCTATAGTGTACATGCTTGTGAATATAGAATTATATGGAAAGCTAGAGTTAATTACATCCTGTGAGCTGCAGTGAAACCACAGGAGTGTGGTTGGTGTCCATTGGAATGGATTGGAGTTTTAAATACAGAGGAATTGAACTTTAGTCAGTCGCCACCAGCGTGCTCATCAGGGACAAATATACACTTATAAAGAACATCTTATTCATTTTTATCACCACATTCTCTGTTTCAAGCTGCTTTGAGACAATGTTCATTGTTAAAAGCGCTATACAAATAAAAATGAATTGATAGTCAAAGTTTGGATACTTGTTGAAAGTAATAAATATATATATTTGAAAATACTTAAAAATCTAGAAGTAAAAGTAACTGATTATTAACTGATTAAAACTGATTTTTCATTACATAAGGTATGTTACGGTGGTTAAACCTAAAATGCTAACAAAATATTTTTTACCAAACATAAAGATAATTCTTTTTTTAACACTTTGTAGCCTTGTATTAAAGAAAAATTCATGTAGTTGTGTTTTATTTGACATTTATGTGAATTTGATTTTTAGATCTTTAACATTTTTAAGAATTTTAAGCACATAGTTTTAAATCATAGTAAGTCAAAATGAAAAAAAGCATGTTACTTGGAAAGGTACAAATCTTCCAAAATAGTACTTAAGTACACTAATAAAGTGCAGTTACTATATTATTTTTCCATTCCTGCTGAGAACGATCTTTACTACAGCTGAGCTTTACCACTTTGTGACACCAAATCTGTTTACGTTGTGGTAGTCAGAGTTACTCTTTAGTGTGAAAAGGGTTCTGTGTTCATTTATATAAGAATTCCAGTTCAGGAATTATACATAAATAAAGTGCATGAGAATGTGCATTTTCAAACAAACTTGATATGAATTGCAACTTTTGCAGTTGTGGGTTAATGCTGTGGCTATACAGAAACAGAAGTAGGAGTGTGTCATTTTCTAAATTTAACATTTGTCTTAGTCACACATGTTGAGCTCAGTGGAACATTTGACCAAATTCACATTCATTGCTTGTCCCACCTCTTGGCGCTCTCTCTCATTCTCTGACTTGTGACTCGTGTGGCTGAAAACAATCAGCCAAAACTGGCACGTGTCTGATAGAGCAAAGCATTATGGGAGTTATTTTTTTTTTCTTTACACAAGAGGAGGAATAGGCGTGGTGGTTTTGGCTGGCAAATAGGAAGTGGTCAGGCAGGTCTGCGTTGGGCAAAGAATAAATGCCGGAGGGAGTTGAAGAAAAGGCTCATGAGCCTGGCTCCACTGTAGCAGATGTTTGCCAAGTCTCTCCCCACTAGCCTGGATCATTAAACTTCTAGACAGCGTTAACATCCTGTGCTGACTGCCAGTCTATTAAACACTTTAAAGTACAATGTACATGTTAGCAGGTCGGCTTTTTATCTGGCACATTATACTGTATGTTCCTAATGTAGTTTTCCATTCGTTTGTTATGGTTAGAACAGAAGCCTTTAAAGCCGTTGTTCTTACTAGCCATATATAGCTATGTTCATCTAGTTGTCTACGTGGTCACATGGAGTAGTTCTGTGGTCCTGTGTGTGTGCTGCGCATGCGTGTGTGTCCGTAAAATTAGGGGTTAGCAGGATAAAGCCATAAGCTGCTGCTTAGAACTCAGTAAATGGAGGTATTAAGAAAGCGATGTATTATAGGACCTTAAAGCATTTTAACAGTGGATTACACTGGATTTTATGTGGTGTGCCTGAGTGTGTATGTGATGATCTAGTCCTTTTCTGGCCTATCAGAAACTTTTTGCAGCCTTAGTGTATGCTACTAATAATTATATAGACTTTCCACACAGTCCGTGGCCCAAACGCCATATACATATAATTTTTAGGTCACTTTGGACATACACAAGTACAGACAGTAGCAAACAATTGTGTGTAAGCTCATAGCTTGTAAAGTCATAACAAGGGTTAAAAAGTGAAAAATGTCTCTAATGCACTTTAGTGTCTGGCTGAAGTGAAATGTTAAACCCAACCCAGTCCAATGTTAGTAAATAAAAAACAATTATGTATAAATCTATGTACATTTCAAGCAGGGTTTGTTTGTTTCTTGTTGCCGGATCAGATTACTTGTATAGCATTTTATAGGAGTTATATAATGATAATTGTGGCTGGGCCATTTTTTAATTATGCTAAAATGCCTAGCTTGATGAATGCACGCATATCTTTCAAACTTTTTTTTTTTTTTTTACCACAGATTTACATTTTTTTGCTGACATCTTTGACAGTTTTGCTGTGAAGTGATTTCTAATCCATTTTTTTTAACTAGCTAGCCTGAT
Organism: Silurus meridionalis; assembly: GCF_014805685.1. Taxonomy (NCBI): domain Eukaryota; kingdom Metazoa; phylum Chordata; class Actinopteri; order Siluriformes; family Siluridae; genus Silurus; species Silurus meridionalis. The sequence goes on along the minus strand of NC_060884.1, from coordinate 7,544,542 downwards.
GCTACATACAGTGCCCTCCACAATTATTGGCACCCCTGTTTAAGATGTGGTCGTGGACTTCTAAAAATTCTCCTTTTTTTTAAAACAACATAGAACCCAAATGCAAAAAAAGAGAAAAATCCAACCTTTCATTTAAGTACATAACTTTGGTGGTAAAAAAAATCATACATTTAGAAAAAAAATAAAACTTGAAATCATGTGTCCCACAATTATTGGCACCCCTAACAATTCCTCTGAAAAATGTAATTGTTTTTTTTTTATATATTTTTCTGTAGTTGCTAAGGTTGGTCAGGGTATCTAGGGACTTTTAATTAGTAATTCATGATTTCCTGTTTCCCTTGGGTATAAATATGACGTGACACAGAGGCCTAATTCTCTTACCCATTTGTCAACATGGCAAAGACAAGAGAACACACCATTCAAGTAAGGCAGATGTGTGTCGACCTTCATAAGTCAGGCAATGGCTACAAGAAAATAGCCACCGCCTTAACTTGCTGGTATCTACAGTCAGAGGAATCATTAAGAAGTTTAAAACAACTGGAACAGTGACAAACAAGGCTGGAAGAGGTCCCAAGTTTATCTTGCCACAACGCACAGTGAGGAGGATGGTAAGAGAAGTAAAAAAATTTCCCAAGCTCACCGTCACAGAATTGCATCAAAGAGTGGCATCTTGGGGTCACAGAGTCTCAAAACAACCATCAGACGCTCTCTACATGCCAACAAGCTGTTTGGGAGGCATGCAAGGAAAAGCCTTTTCTCACTAACACTCACAAACGTAAACGCCTGGAGTTTGCTAAGCGGTACTGGGACTTCAACTGGGATCGTGTGCTTTGGTCAGATGAGACTAAGATTGAGCTTTTTGGCAACAAACACTCTAAGTGGGTCTGGCGTAAAACAAAAGATGAGTATGCCGAAAAGCACCTCATGCCCACCGTGAAGTATGGTGGAGGATCTGTGATGCTGTGGGCCTGTTTCTCTTCCAAAGGCCCTGGGAACCTTGTTAGGGTGCATGGCATTATGAACGCTTTGAAGTACCAGGATATTTTAAATAAAAACCTGATGGCCTCTGCCAGAAAGCTGAAGATGGGTCGTCATTGGGTCTTTCAGCAGGATAATGATCCAAAACATGTGGCAAAATCTACACAAAAGTGGTTCAGCAGTCACAAACTCAAGGTCCTCCCATGGCCATCTCAGTCCCCAGACCTCAACCCAATCGAAAACCTGTGGGGCGAGCTAAAGAGAAGAGTGCATAAGAGAGGACCCAGGACACTGGATGATCTAGAAAGATTGTGCAAAGAAGAATGGTCAAAAATCCCTCTCTCTGTGTTCTCCAATCTTGTGAAATGTTATAGGAGGAGATTAAGTGCTGTCTTGTTGGCAAAAGGAGGTTGTACAAAGTATTAACATCAGGGGTGCCAATAATTGTGGCACACATGATTTCAAGGTTTTTTTCTTTTTCTAAATGTGTGATTTTTTACCACCAAAGTAATGTACTTAAATAAAAGGTTGGATTTTTCTCTTTTTTGCATTTGGGTTCTATGTTGTTTTGAAAAAAAGGAGAATTTTTTAAAAGTCCACGACCACATCTTAAACAGGGGTGCCAATAATTGTGGAGGGCACTGTAGCATTAGTAAGCTAAACACTTAGCTTAAAGAAAGTTGAAAAAAATGTTGTCACCAGCTAGACTCGGAGCGAATAATAAAATTGGCCAGGTCATGCTATATTGGAATTAATGGTATAAACCACCAGTTTCCTCACCAACAGAATATGCAGAGGATAAAGTACTCCATGGTGGAAAACAATAATAAAAAAAATGCTTGTGTCTAGCTACAGCTGAGCTGATAAAACGAAGTAATAAACATTAAACACACAAGCAGAAGTTGTAGAGGCAACAGTGTGCAGAGGGGTGCGTTTTTCTCCATGTGTATTGTTTTTTTCCGACCTCTCAAAAGCATGCTGGTACAGTATGTGGACTGACAATGCTAAATTGCCCCTAGGTGTGAGTGTGTGTGTGAATGTGTGTATGTGCATGGTGCCTTGCTATGGATTGGTGTGCTATACAGGGTGCCTTACAGGTGGTCCTTATTGATGAAAATAAAGTGGGTGAATAAATAAAAAAAAAATATACCATGTTTCAAAGTATTGTACTAGAGGAGTGGGATTGGCTTTGTGATTAGCTTTAAAAAAAAATTTGATTTTTATGGTATTGGCTGGAAGTGGGCAGTCACTGATAAAGCTCATGGGAAAAGAATGACTACGTCGATTAACAGTGGAGCATATAAGATGTGTCACAGTAGTTTAAAACATTTATTTTTATATTTGGGGACACCAACTAAGCCACATACTACCACTAATATAACACTGGTGGGACTATAAACAAACAAAAACTGTGGGACTTGGTGGAGTTGGTCAAACATTCTGTGGGAATAGGCAGGATTGGTCAGAATTCCTTTGGGACTGGGCGGGAGAAAGGAAAAAAATCCCAGGCACAACTTCTAGTGTGTATCCTCTTTGATGGTGTTATTTTTATGCTTGGTCCACTTTGGTTTCTCTTCTGCTATGGTTTTGCACATCAGTGCATATCCTGATATCTGGGTTCCATTATATAAGGCCATAAAAATATGTATTTGAGTAAAAATGAGCGATCACTGTTGAATGCGGAAAATGGGTTTTGATTTTAACACTATACTAATGCCAACGGTCCTTTCTGTCTTGGAGATGATTTATTGCAGTTTAAAAGGAAATTTGTGTCAGGAAAGGATAAGAAATAATACATTTTGCCAGAAAATTGTGGTGAACTCAAGGTGTTCCAGTTCTAGTGGGACAACTGTGTATTTACATTTTTTTTTTTGGACACAGGGTTACTGGTCAGTGACTGATCAACATTTGGGTTGCTGTGCTTTATTTTTTCTACAAACTGATCACAAATAAAAAGGATTTATAGTTTAAGCCAGAAACTTTTTTTGCCCATTTACCCATCAACACAGTTCTGCTACACTAGCATTTAAAAAAGGATGTTCCCAGCTGTGCTTAGAGTGTTTGCTTTATCATTTCGAATGTATGTTTGACATTGTCACACTGGAAAAACAATGCAGGTTACAATGCACAGCTAAAAATAGTTCACTATCATTCACAAAGTGCTATTGGCTATGCTATTTAAGGTAAAGTGTAAAAATCAAACAAACTGGATCCGTCTAAGATTTTAGACTTGTTTCCTTTGGAATGTTTCAGTGCTAAGAGTTTCCAGAGCCAACCTTGTGCACAGAGAGCTACAAAAACAATCACTTGCTGAGCTCACACTGCTTAATTTGTCCCTGAGGAACAAGGAGCGTGGGGCTTATTACAAATTTCCATGGTAAAAAAATTCTTTCACTGAGATGATATCAAGGCTATTTGAGGGTAGAAATGTGGCCTCATTACTGAATTTCCTAATTAGGAGGAGTGTATTTTAGGCTAAGGATTAAGAAGGACAGAGAAAAGGAAAGAGAAGTCATGTGTTGCTCATGTGCTGCACTTTTGGTGTGTTGGGTGTCAAAATTTGTTGAACTTATGATCATGTCAGCCAGAAAGACTTCTTATGTAGGACTGAAGTTAATGCTCCTACTACCTTGTATGTGAACATTTCTGTAAATTTGTACATTTTTATTTGAGGTGCATTACCGAAACTAGTGAATTGGTTGTTTTGGGTATAGAATGCACTGATTTTCATAAACCTCATAACCAGAGGTGGCAAAAGTACACACATCCTTTACTTAAGTAGAAGTACAGATACTCATGTTTTAAAATACTCGGGTAAAAGTTGAAGTACAGATTAAACTTTTTTACTCAAGTGAAAGTAAAGAAGTCTTGGCTCTGACATGTACTTAAGTAAAAAGTAGTTTGTGTCGCCATTATGAGGGAAAAACCCACAAAACGCCACCTAGAGGGTTGATTGTGTAAAACATGGCGGATTTGGTGTTTGATTTGAGACTTGGCGCATAAATAAAACAAAAGTTTACTGATTAAAAATATTTTTATCTGGAGTTTAATAATTAATTTTATATCTAAGTAAAGAAAGGACGTCGTGGATAAATGTATTTTTTTCAGAAGGTTTTAATTTCGCCTCTTTTACATTTAGTTATTTATTTATGTATTTAAATTTTTTATAAAAATGGTAAAACCAGAAATGCGCGCTGAATTGATAGCGTGTTAATAACATCTAGTGCCGTTTACAATAATTTTACAGCCAAATATATATATATATATATATATATATATATATATATATATATATATATATATATATATATAAATACAAAACAAATTAAAAATGTTACCGAATGAATGTGTCCAGTCTGAAGATCCACATATAGAACACAAGCAGAGAAAAAATGATGAAGATCATGAATGTGTCTGTTCTCAGTCATGTTCTCATCACTGACTCCCTCTGTCTCATCCACATTAACCCTAAACTTCTTACTGCCTTCTGCCTGCTGATTCTTATCTTTGTAAAGAGTGAGAGTCAGGACTTTATACACCAGAGGATTGAAAAAGACGCGCATTAACAGGAAATCGGTTGTTCGGCTAAAATCGGCGCACAGTGAAAAGAAATATTTTATATTTCACCAAATAAATGGATTAAAACTAAAGTAACGAGCCGGTTTTCAAAATGTAAGAAGTAAAAAGTACAGATATTTGTGTAAAAATGTATTGAGTAAAAGTAAAAAGTTGTCTGAAAAATAAATAGTGGAGTAAAGTACTGATACCAGAAAAATCTACTTAAGTACAGTAACAAAGTATTTGTACTCCGTTACTTCCCACCTCTGCTCATAACACCTCTCAGACACTCTGATAGTCTGCATGCTCTTTGACTTCAGTGATTTTCAGCCTATATTCAGAGCAGTCCCTTCAAAAGGCAAGAAACTCCAAAACATAGCTTATGTAGCTAGATATCTATCCACAGATGCAAATGTTTTATCTATCTCTATCTGCAGCACATGTATGACCAGCTGTATCCCTGAACAAGAACCTGGTCTGTGACACCTTTTGACCTGTGACAAATTGCGACTTTAGGTAGCGATATGTTTGCCTAAATGTTATCTATAAGCTAGTGTCTGAATTACAGTATTCGCATTTAAAATATGTATGCATTAAGAATTTAATCTCACTCTACCACCAATATAATATGGATCAACAATGTTCATGATATCATTCTGCACTTTTGCTTCTCAGCAGGTTCTCTGTCTAATCAAATGCTCTCTAAAATGTGAAATGCCCTGACATGACAATCACACGGTTGATCGAGAGAAATCATATCAGCAAGAATCGGTCATCATTTTTTTCTGGTTCAGAAGGGTGTGGCTTGAATTCATTTTTTTTTTGAAGAAAGAGGTAGTTGTGCCTGCTCCATAAGCGCAATGTTATTGCTCAGGCCCATGCCCATGGCACTAGCTGTCTTAGCTCAGGCTGTGAGGTATAAATGCTATTGGATGTTTCAAAAATAGGAGGAGCCACTCAATATGTCCTGTTCTGAGTTCTGGTTCCAGTAGAAATTCTCTCAACACATCTAAATAAAGCTGTCTCCAGGCGCTACACAGGGACTTTAAAGCATCTGTGTGGTCTGGATCTTATTACAAGTACGGACATGAAAATATGCCATATAATTTGTGGCTGTTCTTTTTTGTGGTATTGTTAAGTGCATTGGGATGGAGCTTAAGCAGTAAATATCAAAGTACATGGATGGTTGCCTATAATGTTAAACATATACACTTGTAATTCTGTGTCTATATCCATAAAAACTAAATTTAACTTAATTTTTTTTTCTTTTAGTTTAATTTTTTTTTCTGTTTTTAATAAAAGGTCTAGTTTCTAAAAAAAAAAAAAGTCTTGCAGGGACTGGGTAAATGTTCTTGTTGGTACATTGGTTTGCCCAAAAATATAAAACATGCCTCCCAAGCTTGGCTACACTTAATGGAGACCTAATCCTATAAACCTATTTACCCTTTTGGTTATGTTATTTGTAAGTGCCTTGCAAGGTCTTCTCAGGATTTTTAACGCTTCCATGTGAGCATGCTCTGTTTCCAAGAATTAATTTGACGTCTATGCTGGAACAGTGGGCTCATTTGGCCTGCAGTGGAAAAAAAGGGATAAAGTATTTAAACCATAAATAGGCCTTTTTTGGCATTCACATGCTTTTGTCTTATGATTTATAGTCTGCTTTCCTTTACTGTACTTGTTTTTGCCTTAAACAAGCTAAAAGTATGAGGGACCACCAATGCAGGTCATGCCATTGACAGGATGGTCATCAGATGTGGCTTAAAGAAAAATAATTCTAGTGCTGCATGTCAATGCTAATTTTTTATTTATTTATTTATTTATTTATTTATTTATTTATTTATTACACTTAATTCCCCAATTCCATTCTTTGACAGAATCACTATTATCATTGTATGGACAACACATTGCTTTATTTTCAGAAATTTCATGTCATCTTTATTATGTAATTAAATCAAATAACAGGACTAGTGCTAAATATTAAAAGGGTTATGTACACTTAATAATTTTCCCGTAAAAAACAGTAAAGAACTGGCGGCACGGTTGCCAGCAACTTACTGTAAAATTACCAGTGTCTTAGTGTAGGTTAAAATTACAGTTGTCTACTATTTATCAAAAAAACAGTAAAGAACTGGCAGCATGGTATATTTCAGCATTAAAGTATATTTCTGAAAAAAATAATTAGCAGTTTTTTTAAACCTTGTAATTTAAGAAATTGCCCCAGTTTAACTACAAAACATAATAAAGAATAGATGTTTTGTTTCAAAAACCTAAATAACATTAAAGAAAATAACACAGATTCCTATTTACAGAACATTTGTATAAAATAAAAACAATGGTCAACCAAAAGCCCAAAGCTTATTACATGTATGGAAATACATCTAAATGTATTGACAGTGAATGACAAAAAAACACCCAAGTATATACAGTATTTTTGAGTGAATATGGATGTGTGTGTTAGTGTGTGTATGCGATGTTTGTGTGTGGCCTGTGGTGTGTATTACTTATATAAAGTCCCATTTAAAATCTATTAATTTTGTAAGTAGACTGGAGACACGTCCGCTTTGATAAGACTCCTACAGCCTTGTGCTCTTTTCCGGATTTATCCCGATTAACCACCTGAAAAACAAATGTGTGTGTTTAGAACTAGTGGAAGGGAAATGATTACTCACAGAGAACATATAGAAAAGTATATTCTTGTATAAAGAACAGTTTTCACTCCGGAAAGAAAACAAGCTACAGCACGCAGATCTTTTGGGCAAAAAGTAAAACACAATAACACCGATATACTATAAGGTTTCTTTTCTAACGCTGGAGGCTTCACAAATTTCAGAAAAGCAACAGAAAACACCAGTCATTTTAGTGTGATACAAAGACAATGTGATTTCAGTGCAATGGAGTTTGAAAAATTAACTTTACAGAAGGATTATCACATATTTTGCTGAATGAAACTCACCCGGTAATTGGGAATAATGCAACCCGAGTCTGAAATCCAGCTGCACACCACAGTGGTCGCGCAAACAAAAGAGAACTCACCTGTTAATGTTATCAAGACGGATAAAAGTCCCCGTGTGCTCACTGCAGTTTACAAAAATACTGTATAGTAATGTTTTATTTCCTTTGAGTAATAAATACAGCAAAATGCCGTTATATTGTCTACATCATTTTACAACAACAATAAAACAGTAATGTACTGCTTTTAAACATAACATTATTATACTGTTAAAATTCTGCCGTAAATTAACAGCAATTTCTAACAGTGTATGTAATCATGGTTTTAGGAGTGAATGACACGTTTCTTTAGAAGATGATTCCCATTGGCACATTTCCTTCAAAATTGTAATAGCATAGTCGTCACTTCAGGATCATGATCTCACATGTGCAGCTTATAAAAGCCCCCTTGTCAACCCTAATGACACTGGTGGCCTTAAGAAACCTCTGCTCACTGTGTACATAGGACTTCCTTTTCTTCTGAACCACCAGAGCAATTTCCTTCTGTTTTCCTTCTGGACTTTTGTGTATTAAAGGTCAGAAGGGTTTGCAACACATCCTGATTTTACACCTTGCCAGAGAACAACAGACAACACTCATACACAAATATCATATGTTAGTCACAATCAGTCTGTAAAATGTGACTGTAACCTCAGTCTCTTGGCTCAGAAATGTCGACAATGACAGTCCTCAGAAGAAAGACAGAGCCTGCACTGAATGATATTTAATTTAAGAGGGCACCTCTTGACAAATGTACAAAGCTGTCTTTATACTTCAAAACCCCCTGATGCCGCTCACCAAAGCACACAAGGTTTTTCAGTTACTGCGGATGCAGACAAAGCGAAAGCTGGGATCTTTCTTTGCATGAGGGTGAAAGACCTATTATACCTTTAACTAGAGTTATGACTAGCATATACACTTCTAGCAAAAAATATTTTATCTTTCCCCCCTGCATGAAGCCAGTTCTGCCTTTTTTTTTCGCAGAAGGCCAGAAAAAGATGTGTAGTTAACACATTTTCAAAAGTTTCTCTGACACCTTCTGAACATCTCAGTATGTTTTGATTGCTTGCATATTCTTCAAAGTGGGGGTGTTGTGCAAAAGTGACCCTGTTTATCTGTAGGTCTGGTCTGATTGGTAGAAGGTATGGAGGGCCAGTTACTAACATCAGGGACCAGTTTAACCATGATCTTTTTGCACACAGGGTGACCTGCTCTTCAGTAGGTTTTTTCCATACATGCAGCTTTTTGTAGATTAAATATGCTTACTATGGAGCAGTCATCCAAATATGCATCCTTTATTTCTAAAGTACTAAACAATCATGTGTGTTTCTTAAATGAAAGTGTGTAAAGGCCAAGCCTAATTCCATGAGTTAAATAAACATTTCCTATTTGAATGTAATAAAAACCTAAGCAGGTGGCATGATGGTGCAGCAGGTAAAGTTACATTTGATCTAGTTTGCATGGGTTTTCTCAAGGTTCTCTGTTTTTCTTCCATCTTTTAAAAATATGGTTGTAACAGCTTTAACTATTTATGCAGCTAGTTAAATAGCAGTGTAGATTACATTTGCTAATCACACTTTCTATCTATCATGGAAATCATGGAAAGAACTGAGGACTAAGTGTAGAAGAATATTCATTTTTATTTTGGATTTGGAACTATGTTTGATAAAGCAGGTGTGGTCCAATGAACAAAAATTAGGAATTAGGAAGTGTCCTGCCTGCTCATAAATCAAATCATCATAAACTAAGGATGAGGCAGCATGATGCTTGCCCTAATGAGCCTTTCTTGGTGCTTATTCAAGTTCTTATTTTTGAACACTAGGAACAATTAAATGCAAAATAAGGTGCTGAGCATGCTACCCAATAATTGCACACTATAATGATAAGTGCTATACAAGCCTGAGGGGGCAGTGTTATGATCTGGGGTTGTTTAATTCGGTCAGGTCTTCGTTCAGCAATGTTATGTAAAAAAAGGTCAGCTGACTAGCTGAATATATATAATGACCAGGTTTTTCCATCAGGGGATTTTTCCATCCCTGATGAAATTGTGAAAGAATGATTCAGATAGCATTAGAAAGACATTTTAAGACATTTTTTTAAGGATTGGCCACGAGCGAGTCCAGACCTCAGACTCTTTTTGATGTTCTCGAAGAAGACTTTACTCATCGGCCTGACTTTCCCATCATCCATAAGATCTGGACAAGAAATTAATGCAACTCTGGATGGACATAAATGGTGTGACATTGCATAAGCTTTTCAAAACAATGCCACAATAAATGCGTCATTATCTAAACAAAATTTGGTCCAGCAAATCGAGTCCAGTGTGTGGTGACTTTTTTGGTCAGGGGCTATAGTGGCTTTTACCAGTCTACAACACAATGAGCACCATGATGAGATTAAGAAAATGTTTAATCACTGAAGACTTTGGAATGGTGTGAGGATTGGATTAAAGCATCTTCTGAAAGCAAGCTCACAAGCTACTCTTCAGTTGACACATAACAGACAAGCTTCCAGGCTAGCTGGATATTGCCTACTGTTGTTCATTGGTAATGGTTAAATATCCGGTTTATTTATTTATTTATTTATTTTATCCAATTGAACTGATATGATTTATTCAGTAGCTAATTTGAAATCGATAGGAAATGGTATGCAGCTTCTTTATTTATTTACATTTCTTTTATTCTCTCTACTCAATTGTTGATGGTCTGTTGACATGAGCAAATTCTTCAAAAGTGGATCATGCTTGGGCAAAAGTCAGGTTCTGTTTAGCAGGATTCTGCTTCAGTTGTTCATTTGCTAAGGGTTACTTGGGTACATTTAGTTTTTAGGATGGCTTTTCAGTTCATTTTGATTTTATTTATTTTTTTCTGTCTTTCTTACGCTAGGCAGAGGCGAGACTGGCAGCGAAGCGGGCAGCCCGGGCAGAAGCTCGAGAGATCCGCTTAAAGGAGCTGGAGAGGCAGCAGAAAGAGGTGAGGCTTTGGTGTTTAGTTACACTGAAATCGAAATTCTTTAACTTTCACTAGTGCTTTTACTACTACTAATAATAGTAAAAATTACTTCTACACCTTTTTTTTAAAAATAAAGCTCAAATGAAGTGTCACAAGGAAAGTTAACAAATTACTACAAGCAAACTAAAACAGCTGTATTTCAATGTATTCTTAATCAGAATGGTTCCTCAAGGGTCCTGACATCCTGTTGAACTTTGTAATATTTTTCCAGAGGTATAAACTAAAGATATTCAAAGTGGGTTTTTGTTTGTTTGTTTGTTTTTTAATAAACCAAGCACTGTTTGACATAGAACAAATGCTATCTAGATGTGTGCAACCCTGTTATATTCCTTACAAACAGAATGAGGATTACAGGTACATTCTCCTGAGTGAAACATGTACCATGTACAGTCATGCCTGCTTTAAAGCCCATTAAAAGGTCCCAAAGTAGATTAGTAGGTCATGTTGCTCTGGAGAGCGGTTGTGAACTTTCCCCAGTTAGCATTACAGACTTGTGAATAAGGGGCTCTGTGTGTGGAGGGGCGTTTTTCTGGGTTTCAGGTTTTTGATTTCGTCAGTGGGATCAGTATATGTGCAGCAGCTGGTGTGATTTTTCTGAGGTAAGTAAAAGACTGACACAGTGCTGTACTTTATATTTCTCCTGTAGGTCTATAGGAATGAATTTTGCTTAATCATTTCATTTATTAATTCATAGCATAGCTAGCTAGCAAGCATTCATGGTTCCCTTAAATTTTTTATTTCTCAAGAATATAATGGTCTGGTTTCATGCATGTTTGTAGTGAATACCAGGTTAGTTGTAACCTTTCAATTCAAACTAACAACATAGAAAGTATGGTTCTGACATCTGTCCTTCTGTGTATTCCGTTCTTTGACTGGACAATGACAAATCGCTTTCCTTTTTGGGAAAATAGGATAATTGTTTCATTACAAAAAAATTTGCTCTGCAGCTGCATTGTACACACACCTTCTCAATCACTGCAAATGGCACAAATGCCCACAAAATATAAGGGGTGTTTCAATCGCTACGGTCTGGGATAAAAATAATTCAGACCCATCCTCATTTATTCAAACTCTCTTTATTGATTTTATGACTTAATGATTCAGGGCTTCCTCCTTCATATGTGAATTACTCAATTATATGGATTATATTGTTAATGATTTGACATGATCCAAGATTGTTGGGTTCATTAAAACTCGTCCTTCATTTGCTGTCAAAGCAACAGGTCTATAAGTTAAAACCTGGTCGAGAGCTGTCTTATTATACTTAAAGGAGATCATAGATTTATAAGCAGAGGTGATATGGAAAGTCTGTCACAACCAGGTACTATCCCATTTTATGATAGAAATTTTGGAAAAATATTTTTCTCTTAAGAGAATCTTTTACCTGATTTGTTTGTTGAACCCACATATTAACATTTTGACTAGCAGTTTGTAGAATTCTTTTGTATTTCACAATGGGTTATGTGGTAGCTCTGACATTATGTAAGTGATTTGTATAAAATATACAGTATAACATGGGAAACACTTACACATTTACTTTGTTTCAGTAGTTTTTAATGAGGTTTTCGACTTCTTTATAAAAATATAAAAAGCACTTGCTCATTGGCCATTGTGCCATTTACCAGCCAATTGCAGTGTTGCCAATAATGGTTTATAGTATCACTTATAAAATAAATTAGCATAGATGCCCAAACTTGGGCCTGTGTGTAAAAATTGGCCCACCATGCCAAATATTAGAAGGGTGAAAAAGTGGAAAATTCCATTGACACAGATCTTCATTTCTATTTAGACATTTGACATAAGATCTTTGTGTAATATTTAAGCTGCAAAAACTTTGGCACTACTGTACCTCCTTTTGTGATCAGACTTTCAATCTGATGAAGTGTAACCTAAGAAGAAAACTAACCGACTCTCACCTAAATAATATCCTAACTTCAGTTAGTCAGCTGCAGCTCAATTTGGAAAACCTTTTGGAAAATTTGGACAAGCTTCATGTCTCTCATAAGAGGTCACTGATATTCAAGCATGGGGCCGTATTTCTTATAGTTTGAATAGCTGTAAATGGGATTGTTTCTATGTTTTTATTGTACTATATGGTTCACGGAAAAAAAAAACATAGGATAAACTTTAAAAAGCAGATTACAGAGATGAATTTTCTATTATTTTAACTTATTTTATTTTTAATTTGTAAAATCATTTATAGGGGGACCATGGCAACTTTAATTTTAATATAATACAGTTTGGTATAATGAAACATTTACTTTTGGCACATCAATCAAGTTGGATTTTTGGCCCTTAATGGAAAACTGATTGGGCACCTCTTATATCTAGCCTTTTCCAGCAACGCGTGAATGATACTAATCAAATCCATGGGTTTGTTTCAAGAACCTGATTAGCCGAACATACACATGATTAGATGGTTTTGTATTTGTCATTTGATCTTGGATGTAGTTAGCGATGAACGAAGAATGGGCCCCTGTTGCACATGATTTTACTAAAAAAATCGGCTTGTTGTTGATCAAGTAATCTGATGTCAAATGTGAAATCTTAAAAAATGTTGAAAGACAGGAAAGGCTTAGCCCTGCTAGCTTATTAATACCAGCAGCCCCACCCATACATATGAGGCACATAGGTTGCATAATTGCATAGTTGTTTGTTCCAGCTCAGAGACTTCCTTCCCAGGCTCTTAAAATGGACAAAAGCTAATAGGTTTACATTAGGAACAAAACCCTGTTAACTGATTAGTCTTCACGGCTGAAAAAAATACAATTACACAACTGTTATTTTCCACTGGCTCTCTGTTACCACCATGTACTAATACACATCACCTTTTTATTTCTCTGCATGACCGTTTCTACTTTTTCATCCTGGCCTCTTTTTTCCTTAGATTTATCAAGCTCAAAGGGTAAGTTGTCCAGTTGTTCTCCAAATCACTGTCCCCTCTCTTACTGTTTACACATTCTCACCAGTTAATCCAATATCAGTGCATGTGCTTGAAGAATCATAGTTTGTAAAAGGTATGTTTTAAGAACAGAAAAAAAGGAACAGTGGGTGTGTCTCAATCAGCTTTATTTACATTTAAATTTATGGCATTTGGCAGACACCCTTATCCAGAGCGACTTTATATTTTTTATAAGATATTTTATAAGATTTTATAAGATATTTTTTGTACAACAGAACATTTAAGGGTTAAGAGCCTTGCTCAAAGACCAGCACGGAGGTATTTGAACTTGTGACTTTCCTATCCAAATCATTTAAAGCTGTGACCTTTCAATCTAAAGTCCAACATGTTAACCACCGAACTACCACCACTGGGGTGTTTAATGAGGACGTTAGGTCCCTATGTGTGTGTTAGTATTTTATGTGCATGAGTTGAAGCACTGGGAAGGACCCTGGCTCACTATACATTGGGACACTAACTGCTTTATTTTCGGTGACATGATGATGTATTCACATAGCAACATATCACCAACAAAGGGCAGAATCACACTTCAGAATTTTTCAATTCAAAAATATTCGTTTTTTATGTCATATAACTTTTTTAGCTCAATTATACGTTTCTTTTAATGTACCGTATTTTTCCAGACTATAAGCCGCTACTTTTTTCCCCACGCTTTGAACTCCGCGGCTTAAACAACGAAGCGGTTAATATATGGATTTTTCCTGGGTTTTTCCTGGTTTCACCCCATAACATTAGACCAATGAAATTGCCGAACGGGCAATGAGGTTCCTCTGACGTTTGACCTGCCGCTTACTCGGACTGTCTACAGGAAATGCGAATCATTTGTCACACTAAAAACAACCGGGAGAAAAGCTTCACCGATGGTGATTTTTAAACACACGACGATGCCAAAAGATAAACTCTTGAGAGAAATTGTTGTGAAAGGAAGGAGGAAGACAGTGACCAATGACTTTCTTGGTAGGCTACTGTTTAGATACAAGCCGTGTTACAGACACTTTTTTTTGTTAAAGCCTGTGTAAAGTTCATTAGTTTTAGTGTAGACAACTGCAGCTTATAGACAGGTGCGGCTTATATATGTTCAAAATAAAAATCTTTGTAAAATTCAGCTTATATTTGGGTGCGCTTTATAGTCCGGAAATTACAGTACCTCTAAGAAAAATCAAGGCTTGCTAGTGTTTGATATTTTTTTTTGTCTTTAAACATAAATTACTACGTTAGTAGTTTAAGTTGCTACTGCAACGATAACAAGCTACTTGCGAATCGTGCAACTTTTTTTTAACTGAGATGCTTTACAAACAAATTTCCAGTAAGGGAGTGCAGTGATCATCGATGTGGTGCATTGTGGGGAAAAGTACTTTATTCATCCCGCTAGGGGAAATTAATTGTGACAACAGTCATAAAACACAAAAGCAACACAGAGGACAAGTCACACTAACATTTCGGCATGCAAAATATTTTTGGAGACCTGCTGTGAATTTGATTGGCACATGGATATGATAATGTAAAAATAGACTGCAGCAGCACCACAAACCAGGCAGCTTTTTAAATACTGATTTTATATTCATTAAAAGCTGTATCGTACAAAACAGGATGCTGCAAAACTGCTCTCTGTACTCTACTTTCTTCTTTTTCATCTCAATTATTTCCTGCATGTGAAATGGCAAACAACTTCTCTCTGGCTTGCTTTTCTGGTTTTCAGCATTTGTGTTCGTTTGAATAAAAGTCACTGCAACAGAAAGTGTTGTGTGGATTTAACAGTACACAAGATTCATATATATACTGTATATATTGGGTTTTTGCCCAAACTGTTACAAGTTTTGGAGACACACAATTGTATAGAGTGTCTTTGGATGGGGAGGCATTGAATTATCTCTTCACTTTAACTAGGAAACCCAAACCTGTTCCAGCATTACAATGCCCAAAGCTTTATGAAGGTATGGTTTGCATGATATGGTGAGGAAAATTTTAAGTGGCAAGCTGTAAAGCTCAGACCTACTCACCCTACATCAGTACTTGACTTCTACAAGACTACCAAAATCCTATTAGCTGAATGAGCACAAACCTCTAAAGCACACTCCAAAATATAGTACATCTTCCTAGAATGGACCACAAATGTTTGTCCATACAGTGTATATTACCAGTTTAAGCTTGTTTGTTAGACTTGTGTAATGAGCAGTTATATAAAAATGTACAGTAGTCCAAAGTAAAGTGGCAGTGTGTGTGCAAGAATGTGCGGTAATGTAAAACTGCAATATGCAGTCTAGTGTTTTAAATTCAAAATCAGTGGACACATTCAGGAGACTTTTGCAGTTACAGCAAGGGTGCCATAGTCTACTAGAAAAGCTGCTCTGTCATTTAGTGGGTATGGAATAGAGGGGGGTGTTTGCTCTTATGTTTGCTCTAAATTTTTTGACCATTCATCTGTCTACCATCAACTCCAGGGTATCTGATTTGCAGACTAGTGCTTTTAGGGAGTGAATGTATCAGTAGACTCAGTGGATTTTGCAGTTGCGGCAGCCCTTAAAATGACCGACTCCCTGATCAGTGCATTTACTACTAAACTGCTGAGCTGATTGAGACGCACCCAGTAATATGGATGAAAGCAACTTAGCTCATTCAGTATTGTGTACATGATCAATTACATAAAAGAGCATTAAACATTACCTTCAAAAGCTGAGTTTGTTTGTACTGCACCCATGGTTCTCACCGTCTTCTTCCATATTCTTTGCAAAATTTTTCTTCTCTTCCTGTGTGCACACAGAAATACCATGGGCATGGGCTGGACAGCAAATGGGGCCATATTGAGCAGTGGATGGTATGGCATTTAATAAAAAGATGTCATGCAACACCGATAGTAGTTGTAGCATAGATATCAGAGAATAGACAGCTTCATTTTTATAAAAAATATTTTTAAATAAATATATAAAGAAAACACTGCATTATTTATATATATATATATATATATATATATATATATATATATATATATATATATATATATATATATATAAAATAAGAACTACCAGTGGAACCTCGGGTTACGAGTTTAATTGGTTCCATCACTTTACTCTTAACCTGAAAAGCTCGTATCGATACAAATTTTCCCATAAGAATGAATAGAAACTTGTAATTCGTTCTGGACACCCAAAAGGTGTTTCTTAAAAAAAATAACGCCAATATTCACTAATATTATTTACTTTTAACATGTTATA
This sequence comes from Silurus meridionalis, assembly GCF_014805685.1. Classification (NCBI taxonomy): domain Eukaryota; kingdom Metazoa; phylum Chordata; class Actinopteri; order Siluriformes; family Siluridae; genus Silurus; species Silurus meridionalis. The sequence goes on along the minus strand of NC_060884.1, from coordinate 7,527,833 downwards.
TTGAAATCGTATCATATAAAAACATATAAACATATAAAAAATAAATCTTTAAATGGTACCTTACCTTTAAGAAGTCTCGCTGCGTGCATGATGGAGCGGCGTCCGTGAAAGCGGGAGGAGGAGAGTTATTGTTTGGAAGGAGAATTTCCATCAGGCTACTTTGTTGGCGGCATGGTGATAGGAATACGTACAGTATTTAAAGTTCAGTAATTCCACACTGTTAGGCGACGGCGGATGTGTATGTGCTGCGAGGCGCGGCGAGCACGTGGCGATCGTAAAAACTAACCTGCCTGCGATTTTTCCGTGCGCAACGCTCGTATCCTAAAATATTTCTCGTAACTAGAGGCAACATTTTTTATGAACTGCGATTCGTAACCTGAATTATACGTATGCCGGGGCGTTCGTAACCCGAGGTTCCACTGTATATTGATAATGCTGCATGTGGGTAATAATTAAGATTTAAAGGCATGCCAATTATGGTCAATAAGTGCCATAATTCTTTTTGTTCTGAAATTTCTCTTACTTCTTACTTGCAACTTGCTGCTGCCTTTTTCTCTTTTCCCGCTGCACTTATCAGGAGGACAGCGAGCGTTACTCGCGCCACTCACGGAGACACACATCGGTCTGTACCACCTCCTTTTGCTTTGCCCTGCTCTACTATTCAAGAGTTAAATTGCTCTAACATCTGCCTTATTGTCTGACAAAATGACCATGATTTGAGAAAAAAAATGAACCCAAAACAGCTTTTACAGACATTAGCTGAGGCATAAAACAGTACCCAGCATGCTGTTACAGAATAAATATCAGTGACAGGCCATCAGGGCCAGCAAAGCCTTCTCTACTGGGCTAAACTCTTTCAGAATCACTATCAGAATCACTAGATAGCTTTTTCATTCCTCAATGGCTTACAGAGGAGATGAAATTGATTCGGCCCAGATATACTTGCATGGACATTTAAAAGGTGAACTTTTCAAGAAAAAATGGACATTGTGAGAAACCTTTTATACTTTTGTGTTTTCTTTCCTGGAGATTTTGCACAATTTGCCTTAATTTCAAATCCCCAGGAAAATCGTAATGACCTGAAAAAATGCACAAAAGAAAACTCAAGGTCATTTTATCAGAATCAGGTTTATTGGTCAAGTGTGTTGACAAATACAAGAAATTTGGTTCCAGCTGTTAGTGACTCTCAATAGTACAGACATAAATAACACCATATACAAGACAAAACAGACAAGACAAGACAATATAGACAATTTGTGACAATATAGACGAGTATTAAATCAGTAATGTACATAACGTGTGAGAGTGCATGGTAGTGCAAATAACAGTATTGTGCATCAGGTACGATGAGGCTAATATTGATGTTTTTGCTGGGGAGATGATGTGTGTGGGCGGTGCAGCTGTGGCTGAAGGGAAAGGAGACTTGTTCCTTGAGTTTGTTGTTTTAATAATAGCATTCATTCTTGCTGAATGAGATACCTGTCTGTAATGCAGTGCTCCGTTATATTGTGTTTCTGTATTATATTGATGGTTTCTATAGTCATGACATCATAATGATGGTATTAAAAAATGGATTGATTCGGGTAGGATACCACTAAAGGCCAAGGTGTGAAATGTATGGCTCACCACTGATAAATATACAGGGCATATAGCACCACACTGTGTTTTTTATTTTTCCATAACAGCGTATCCCAGAGCGGGTTTCATTCCTCTTATACCACAGCAATTTGCCAGTAATTACAATGATCATTTATTATATACATATTATATACATATATATTATGACATGTCTTTTTGGTAGGTTTCTAATTATGTTTACTGTTGTGGAACATACATGTAACATGGTTACTTCCTGTCATGACTTGCATTATAGCAGCTATAATCTGCTGTTCATCTTCTGTTCTTTTTTCTCTTTCTTGACGTTAGGAAGATATAAAAATGCAGCTCATTTTACAGAGAAATCAAGAATTCAAGTCTTGTGGGATTAAAAGTAATATTTGTTTTGCTTAATTTGAATGTAGTTACTGCCGTTTGCTTTCAAATGTTATTAGTTTTTACATTTTCCTTTCTATACTGAAAGATTTTTTTGCTCTGTTTGGTATTCTTTTCATATAACTGTTAAAAAAAAAAGTTGTACCTCATTAGACTTTTTTTAATGGTTGGACCTGGCTTTAGAGAACAATTTTTTATTTTATTTTTCAATCCAATACTCGTATCTGGTCAAAGAGTGCCAAAGACATTAAGCCAAACCTACAAAGTGGCCCAATTCTGCTTATTTATGAAACCAAAATTCGACCTGCTCTGTACTAACAGGCTTTATCAATATGTGTTCTTTTCTCCCTTGCATAGATCTCGGATGACGAGGAGCGGATGTCTGTTGGAAGTAGGGGCAGTTTGAGGGTTAGTTTCAGGCACACACACATACGCACACACATATATACACACACGCACACATACACACACACTACCTATGTATATAACAGATTTTACATTGTGATTATAGCTTAATAACAGCATCCCATTTGATTCATAATCATGCCATTGCTTGAATTTACTTCCCAATGTAACATGGAAGTAGCATCTTTTTTGCAAAATATATAATTACCACATTGAGCAAATATTTATCAACAAAGCACACAATTTGCTGTATACACCATTTATTAGAATGGCCATGGCCACATGGGTGTCACTGCAGGAAGGGTTTATGGTATCTAGTAGCCATTTCAGTGCATAATTAATTTTATACACCCAGAGATTCACTCTTAACCCACCTAAACCAGACACTTTCTGCTGATGAAGAATGTCCTGGATCAAGCACTATTAATCAAGTCACTTACTCTAAATACAACACAGTAAGAGGGGACGATCATTGTCCTCTTTATAGTAATTGTTTCACTTTTTTATTTCACCAATGTCTGTATATAGCAGATATATAGCAATTTCTGTTGCTCATCTCATAATGACTTGCACTTATATTCATTTACAAGAGCACCAGATATAGTATACATGATATTTTTTTACAAGAAATAGAAATACCCAAATTTTATTTTAATTTCTTACTTAAATTAATGCACAAACTCTGCTTTATACTTAAAGTATAAAAGTCAAATATCTTCTGTGCTTAAAGTGTATGTTAAATTTAAATACTGGAGTGTTCCTTTTCACTGCAGAACCATGAAATATTGTCAAACATGTACTGGAATAAATATAATGGCAGTTAAACTCTGAAACTTTAGCTAATATTGCTGTTGATGCAAACTAGCTTGCATGGTGAAATGTAATTGGTGCAGTAGCTACAGTATTGTGGCACCAGAAAACCAGAAAAATACCCACAATCCATGAACAAATGGAGACTATAATAAATTCTACTAACTGTAGTAATGATTTTCTTTGCATATGAAGTAAAGAGTGCATAAAAATAGGATAATTTAGATACTTCAGATACTTCAAAATATTAATGTTGAGACCAATTGTACTAAAAGCTACTTCCTGCCTCTGCATGCTCATAGCTATGGAGAAGTTTTTTTTGTGTTTTTGTTTTTTATCTCTCTGCATTCATGTGTTTCTCATTTGCATATCTTGTCCCCCTTTTGCTTGTCATAGGGAACTTACTCTGACCTCTATCCTGACTTCACAATGACTTGGTCTGTGCCTGTCATCGTGTTTTCTGTTCACTTTGCCAAATGCACATCTGTCATTCACAGCTGGTTCCTCCTTTCCTTTCTGGCACAGCATGTGTTTTCATGCTCATTCAGTAATTCAGTTGCATTTTGTTTCCTCCAAGTTGTTTTCACCTCAGTTTAGTGTGATGTGTAATTCTGGAAATCTGTAGATTGAGCACTGAAATCTCGAACATATCGTTCTTATCAGTTTCACTGTAAATGAATCGAAGGTAGTCAATAATGTGTTTTTTAATTATTAAAAAAATGTGTGTAAATAATCAATGATAAATTCATATGTAAATATTTATATGCCCAGTTCATTTATATGAATTACAATATGCCCAGTAAATTACTGTTAACATCTTAGCTTAATCTATTAAAAGTGAACTTTCTGTAATAATGTAGATCCAGCTAGTTAAGTCACTTAATATTGCCTTAGAAAAACGTTTAAATCTAGCTCACATCGTTATTTTCTCTTGATATGTTTATTTGCTAGGTCATGTATTAGGCTGGCTTGAGTTTTTTTGCTTCGTCCATGTTTTCACATATCTGTGCATTCCAAATTCTGGAAAGATCATTTGTCATTCATGTATGTTTGCTAGACTAGTAAAATAGTATTGATCAGACTAGTACAAATCGATCTATGTTCAAGAATATGACACATATGTATGTAGTGCAGCAGTCTTTCACCATATAGTTAGTGAATTGAAGTGTTGTGAACACCTTAATGAAGTAACAAGCATACCAATTAAAAACTTTTAATAAATAGAAAACGGAGTGTATTGGCTTTTTCTGGTTGTTAAGCTTTAGAATGATAAAAACATCTTATAGCCCTAACACAAATTTTTCACAGTTATTTTGTTGTTTATCTGTCTGTATCCCCTCTAAGCCAAGTCACATGATTTATTTAACACTCTGACCCATATCCTAAACCGCTCGACACAGTATACAGTATGCTTGCTCACCAGATACTTCGTTATAAATACTTCTGCTTAATAATTACTTTAATTATACACATAGTCTTTGCCTGAGAGTACCATAGTTGATACAATATCATTTTACGGGCAAATGTGAAGATGATCTTAGTTAAACAACCCCTGAATGCTGATTTTGATAGTCCAGAGGCATCATGACAACCACCTGCACTGCATATATATATATATATATATATATATATATATATATATATATATATATATATATATATATATATATATAGTTTAAAGCTCTGCTAGATGCTGTAAATGTACATGTGAAATCTGTGAAAGAGGGAAATATGTCGTAGATAATGTCCATTAATCAAAAATGCATTCCCACTATGGTGGTTTCTCCCATGCAGAGGCTGAGATGAAGATTCCTTTTCTGGGATTTTCTAATCTAGATTTTTAAAATGTAGTTGAAATTTTGCTGAAACCTGGCAAACATTCAAAGTGAGCTGGATGATCGGATGTTGACTATTGTGAACTGCCTATGAAAGGGTTACTCTAATAATTCACTATGTTGTAGGCTTTAACATAAGTTTTGTGTGACAGCCTCTCAAACTAATTTAGTTTTATTAATGTTGTTGCTCTCCAGAAGAATTAGTATGCAAACATAGGCGGATCTAATAAACTAAACTAAAATAAAAAATAAAATGACCAAGTGTATGCCTGTTATGTTGCACATATTTTCATGTAGTAATATATTCTCTTTCAATAATCTTAGTTCATACTTACTTCCTTTTTAATAATAGCTGAATCTCTAGCCATATATCTGCATGTTCATGTAATCATTCTTTCTTTCTCCTGGTACCCTGTGGTAACATCTGCTTGTCTGTGCCTATTCTCTATCTGTTTTCTTTTTTCTGGCTACTATAGCCTACAGACTATGGGGGATTTTTGGGCTCCGGTTCCAGGGCCTCGTCACGGGCCAGTTCAGCTCGTGCCAGCCCTGTGGTGAGCTTCCATCTTCTATTTTTCCTTAAAGTTGACTTCAATTCCAGTCTTAATACTAACAAAAAACATGCAAGAAGAAGGAAGAGCATTAGTAGCACAGACATAACGTTTAGTATCTTTAAATAAAATCTTTAAAGCTAATGGTCTTGCACTTTCATTTTCCCCATAGGTGGAAGAGAGATCTGACTTCTTGGAAAAGGTTAGTTCTGTTTTAGCCAATTTACCAGTCAATGCTGCACACTGTATTGGATTGTAGTGTAATGAAATGGCTAAATTTGATGTCATTTTTTGTTTTGTTTATTCCATTTGTAGGGATCAAGGACAGCATCTACTCTCTCTGCTGCCACTTTGGCCTCACTAGGTGGGGGCTTTTCTCGGAGAGGCAGCTGTGACACTTCCATATCGGTCGACACAGAGGCCTCCATACGAGAGATGAAGGTCATTTTAAGAGTGCTTTTCAAATGAGTGTTATTATATTTGCATATACAGGAACATTTAGTCTTGTCTTCCATGTCCCCAGAGTTTTAAGGCCATTTTCTGACTGATGCCTTAGATACTAGATACCTTTTAGAGAGTGTTTGTCCTCTGCACATGTTGCTGAAAGTTTCCACACTGCTTGCATGGTTAATTAATATTTTTGTGTACCTGCTGTATATCTGTATATTTTTGCTTATTGTTTAGCCATTCCCTGAGGACATTTTGTTCACTGCATGCACTCTACATCTAAATAATTGTTAAGTAAACAAAGCTAGCACTCATTGGCTGTAAAAATTTACAGGACTCTCTGGCTGAGGCTGAAGAGAAGTATCGAAAGGCCATGGTGTCCAATGCTCAGCTAGATAATGAGAAGTCCAACCTGATGTACCAAGTAGACACACTGCGAGACACACTGATGGAGCTGGAAGAGCTGCTTTATGAGACACGCAGGGAGTGTGAAGAGAAAACAAAGGTATGTCATGCCGAAATGTACTTTTTTATACCATTTTTCAGGGGATTCCAAGTGATTCCCAATTTGAGCTCCTGTGTCATTTTGGTGATATTGCAAAGTATTAGAAAGGGATGGGAAGGTAAAGTCATTACCTCTCTCACTGGGGCAGGTAAATGTGCTAATGTCGATTGTTTTAAGCTGGTTGAGTGCATTAATACATTATTTCTAGCATATAGAGTAATGTTTTGTCTGTGAACTGTGGAGTTCTGTGTTTTTTTTTCGCAGTGCGTGTAACAGATTCTTAATGTTATTATTTGTGTATGGTTTGCACTTTTATTCTTTCCCAGCATAAGTTTAACTGTCAGGTGACTGCTTGTTGTGCTAGCAGTTTGACAGAATTTAGTTTTCATACATCTGCATGTTCCTGATTCTAAAATTAACACCAAGATCTAAAAAAAAACAACAACTTTTGGTCAACAACAAAAAGGTGCACTGCAGATGTTAAAGTTTAAAAATCAGGATTGAACTTCTCTTTTCCTCTAGGAGTACGATCGGGAGCGCCATGCTCACAACATCCTGCAGTTCCAGTTTAATGAGATGAAGGAGACGTTAAAACAGAGTGAGGAACTATTGAAGGTAATCTTTTCTCTCAGTATGTAGAGATTACTAGTTTGAATTGCTGAAGGAGCAAATTTATTGTACTTCCTATAAATCTAAATAGAATTGAACCCTGAGAAAAGCCTCCTCCTGATATAATATATTTTTGCCATTGAATACTCATACAAATGTAATATAAAACAAGGAGAGAATGGAGAATTTAACGGAAAATATTGTGCAACACTTTTTACCTTCCATATGAGGAAAATTTGCTCAAACCACCCTCCACTTCTAAGCAGCCACATACTTTAATTTACACACTTGAACAGCTTATTTAAGGTCTAATCACAGCATCTCAATTTTCATTCAGAATTCTGTCTAGTCCACTCCAAAACCCTTTGCTTAGAGCCACTCAGAGGTGGGCTTGCTCTTGCTCATTTGATAGTTGTCTTACTGCATAACCCAAGTGCACTTGAGCTTTACAACACAAACTGATGCCTAAAAACTCCCTCAAGATTTTCTGGTTTCCATTAATTTGGGCAATTTTCTCAGTAAAGCATCCCCATGCCACTACCACCACCATGTTTGACTGTTTGTGTAATGGTTTTATTGTGGAACACTGACATGACGAAGCCCATGTCATCCAAAATGTTCCACTTTTTTCCAACATGGCATATCCCTAAATGCTATTGGGGTCATTGAGTTGTTCTGTGGCAAATGAGAGATACGCTTTTTATGTTCCTTTTGGTTAGCAGTGGTTTTCTCCAATGGAAGCCTTTCTTGCCCAGACCCTTTCTAATAGTGAAATGAATCTTAATCTTGGTTCCTTAGGTGTTTGTCTGGGTTTTGTGGCATGCTAAATCACTGTGGCATAATGGAGCTTAACCCTCCCCTGTTCCGTTTTAAGTCGCTCCTGATAAGGGCATCTGCCAAATGGCATAAAAAAAAAGTCTTCAACTTAGTTCAACCTTCACCAGCCTTTGCACGTAGGAAAGGCTTTTTCACGCTTCAGCTTTTTCTATCTGGAGATAAAAGGTTCTCACTTTAATTCCATACATATGACAAAGGGGCAAAATGAAAGCTGAAATATTTTTGCCACAGCACTGTACAGCAACTTTAAATGGCATGTTCATGATCTCTCTCTTCTTTATAAGCAAAGTGTTCCAAGAGCCATTATTATAGCTTTGGCCTGTATTCATAATTTTCCTATTCTGCACTTGAGTTTAGCTTTTTCCTCTATTTATCCTTTTTATTCTTCTCTCTTTTTCTCTTTTCACCTCTTTTCCTGGTCGCTGTTCAGGAAGCACAACAATTGCGCTCAAAGCGGGAGAGCTATGTTAGCGAGATCTCTGATCTACAGGAAACATTGGAATGGAAGGAGAAAAAAATTGCGGTACTCTCAACTTACAGACATTTTCTGACTAGGTTCTTTTGACATTAAACCTGCTCAGTACAAAATTTCAGATTTGCTGAAGACAACTACTATTTCACCTCAGCAGTTTCCTACAGATAACTGTTTATTTGCAAAACTACAGTATGTCTCCAGTACTGAAACATTATACTCAAGTAGCCTGATCCAACCTGATGTAAAGCAGAGTTACTATAAACATACCAAGGTTGATTACCGTAATTTCCGGACTATTAAGTGCACCCAAATATAAGCCGCACCCACTGAATTTTACAATGATTTTTATTTTGAACATAAATACGCCGGACCTGTCTATAAGCTGAATACTGTCTATACACTGAAACTAATGAACTTTACAAAGGCTGTAACAAAAGACAGTGTCTGTAACACGGCTTGTATCTAAACAGTAGTCTACCAAGAAGTCATTGTTCACTGTCTTCCTCCTTCCTTTCACAACAATTTCTCACAGGAGTTTTTTTGGTACTTTTGGCATCGTGCGTTTAAAAATCACCATCGGATTTTCCTGTTGACAGTCCGAGTGAGCGGCAGGTCAAACGTCAGAGGAACCGCATCCATATTTATGATGTGGTGCGGCCACATCATAGCGGTTTATAGTCCGGAAAATATGGTATTTTTTCTTTAACTTCATGTTTGGAAATGTGTTATTCCCCTTATGTCACCTCAATTTGCCAACATTTATTTTTATTATTAAAAAAGGACACAATTATTAGTCAGTTGATGTTGTGAAACTTATACAACTATAAACCTTTTTTTTCCATTACTAGGCTTTGTTTTTTCTCTTAGTTATTAAGATGAAAATATTTTAAAATGTAAAACTTAGTTACAGTTTTACTACTGACTGTTACAAAGTATATTACCACTTAAAGAATCCTCTGAGGAAGTTGCACCATGTCAGTAATTTCACATACTTTTAAGCATGTGTCATATACATTGTGTCACAAATTGCACAAGTCCCTGTGTAAACCGCAGCGGGGATTTAGCCATGTTGCTATAGAAATGAATCAACACCATCTGAAATATTTGGATTCAATATGTCAAATTAATGTTGCGTACGTTGCAAATCGGACAGTGGAGAATGATTGGTGATTGGATGTCATTTGGATATCATTTGGCTTGTGTCACATATCTTCCTGTAGATCTCAAGGAGTAGACCTGGATATTAAAATATGCATATTAAGATTTGTTTATGTTCGTTTATATTCCAAAACCATAGTTAATATAACTGCACTGTCAGTGACACAGACCTGAATGATGTGCCGAAGCATGTTATCCGTTACATTAATGACTCAATATGAAGTCTATATAATTAATTTAATTTTGTATAATACTTTAATATAAATTCAATATACAAACATTGAAAACAAGCATTTGAACGTAGAAAAGACGCAGTAAATCACGTTTGAATACAGATAAGTTGTAATAACTAGTAATAACTGTTGTAATAGACAAATGATATAAAAAAAAAAAAAGAATAGAACACAGAAACGCAGCAAGCTAACAGGCTTGATTAAAAAAAAAAAATACACATTGGTGTATAAATGCATAGGCATTTTTTTAAACCACAACAGTGACAAAAAATGTGATCGTTTACTGCTGCTATTTGCTTCTGTTAGATTTAGTGTTTGTTCGCACCGTTTTAATTGAATCTATCACTATGTCACGAGCGAGTTGATTGCGCAGCCTGCAGAACAGAACAGAACAAATCCAGTGTGACTGTCCCGAAGTAATCAAACAAACAGTTTACACAATAACACTTCATTAAACTTTACCATTTTCACATGATTATACAGTTTTTTTTCTTACCGCGCTGCCTTCATCCGTGAGCTAGGCACTTTTTCCTGATGCCATTTGACCCTGTACTCTCCCACGTTTTGCAAGTGACTGTGTTTTCCCGCCGTCACGCTAACCCGTAACTTGATCACCATAATCGATAACGGAATTTGTTGACAATGAATTTCATTATCCGGTATTATCGATTATTTTATCGATTAGATGTTGCAGCTCTAGTTCAGACAACTAGCTTCCACGATTGTTAAGGAATGCAAAGCTGAATGTCAAATTTTGCATTGTTAAAAGCCTTGTGAGCAAGAACCACAAATTCCAGTTCTCATTTATAATCTTTAATATAAGTCACTTTAAATTGCAGTGCAAATTCTGTTTTCAGTTTTCTTCTTTCTACTTCATTTTGCTTTCTTTTCTTCTTATCTTCCTGTCCTTTCTGCTGCTGGCCTTGTGTAGGCCTTAGAGAGGCAGAAGGAATATTCAGACATAATCCAAGATGAACGTGATGCACTGAGGAATGAGGTTTTCCGGCTGAGGGATGCTCTAAAGGTAGAGCGATTCTGAATATGGGAGCAGCTCTTGGGCCTGTGGCTGTAGGATTCATTGGAAAACTAGAGCAAATCTTTTTACTTTCACAGAAACATGGCATATCCCTTGGATCTGAGGTGACAACAAATGGCGAGACTGGAAACAACATGACTAATGGACCTGAATGTGTAGAATCGGCTCAAGATGGACCAGCTATGAGCGCTGACAGCATCTTAGGTAAGTCTGTGATATTGGAATTACTGATTTTATGCAATTTTAAATCAATTGAAGCTAACTTCCTTGCAATAAGCCCAATTATTCTAATTCTTCAAATGCTAATGTCAACTTAATTTTCTTTCTAGAGCTTGTATTAAACAATTAAATGTGATTACATGTGTTTCAATCAACTGATTTTTGTCTACAGAGTAAGAATCCTGCACTAAGTGTCACCTTTAGCTTTTCTTATTAAATTTTATTCTGAAATGTTCTTTAAAATCTTCCAAACTGATTTATTTTCATGAGAAAACTGGCATCACTACTTTTCCTTTTCTTATTGACATCATCCCAGTGATTGTCTTGAATCTACACCAATCAATCCTTCCAGTCTAAAAAAAAGACCTACTTTTTGTGCACTCCTTCATATTTTGCTAATGATGTTCCAGAGAGATCTCCAGAGGATCAGGCACCTAAAATGGACAGCACATCATGCATGGAAGTGGCTTATTCAGAAGTAAAAAGAACTGAAGATATGGATTCCAGTGCAAGAGCATCATGCAGTTTTGTACAGATTCAAGAGTACTACAGAATTCCTAAAACAATTGAATATTACAGGGGTCAGTCGGTTTGTGCGGAAAATGTACCAGATGAAATAATACATGATAGTGTGGTAGCTCAGAATAATGTTATGCTCAAAGCAGAAAAAAATGCGAACAAACAAAACGAGCAGAAGGAAGAACCTTGGGTAGAGGAGAACACAAGTGTCACTGAAGACCCAGAAAGTCTTTTGAGTCGAGGTACAAATGAAGAACTTGCACCATCCCAATTTATTAAAGCTAACAATCAGTATAAGCCTACAAACCGAACCGGTGAAGAAACAGCGGAGAAAATGGACCTACCTAGACCCACTAAAAGCTATCAAGATCCAAGAAAAGCTATTCCCAGCACAAATGTAGCAATGACCAGCTATGGAAAAGGATATCTTTCTTCAAGCAGTGAGCAAGAGTTTGAAACAGAGCTAAAATTTGAATCAGGGGCTGTGAAGAGTTGCTTCTTTACCATCCCAGTAGAAGAGAAAGGCATCGCTTCATTTTTAGACAGCTGCCAAGAAGCTTTGCCATTAGAATTTGAAGTCGTCAGGCATGAGGAATCAGATATGGCCAGAGCGGCGCAACAGGGAGAGACAAATTCTGCTGTTGATGACAGAAAACACAACAGCACAAGGCTTAAGACCATGAGCAAACAGGATTGTATTGTGTCCTAATTCTTTTTTTTTTTTGCAGGCAAGCAAACAAATATTAGTGTTTAAAAGGAAAAAAGAACTTTATCAATGTGCTTTGAATAACAGTTACTAATAACTGGTCTTTCATATATAATGGTAATTTAAAAGACTACTTCATTAAAGGCAAATGTTCATTAAAGTTTAACTAATTTAGTCTGAAGATACAGACAGTACTAGCATTAAATTGTCTAATCAAAAGTGCCTAATAAAACATTCTAATTCCTTTTTATTGCAATATTTTACTAAAGATCATTTAGCTTGATATCATATGAATATGAGACAACAGATTTAAATTTTAGTTTATATTTTCTGATATTTACCTCTAAATATGACATGATGTCATATTGATGTGACACATACTTTTTGAATCTGCACATAAAAACTTTTGGCACACGCAATTGGCCAGTGTTTCTTGTTACTCATGTGTGCCCTTTTAGATTAATTGTTTTAAAAAAGAGCTTTGAGTTTCAGCTGTGAAGATTGCATTTGTTAAATGGGATAAACCAAAAAGAACACCAGAGAGCTGTCTGGGAGAAAAGCAAGCTTTTTTGGAGCTGTGAAAAAAAGGAAATCAATAATTGACATATTAGGAATAGCTAATATTATTCAGTCTTAAAATAGAAAGAAACCCTTGGTATACAATAAATAAAGAAATAAATAAATAATATCCGCTATTTAGAGAACACGTAAAAACCATACCAAGAGATTTAATCCTCTCACCAGAAGTAAGACTCAGAACACCATATTGAAATTCACAAAGAAATCCAGAGATGAGTCTTTGTAAATAGACAACCAAAATTACCTTCCAGGAAACTGATGTAAAAGCCAAAGTGCGGAGAATGAAAGGATCGTCGTTTATGATACAAAACATAACAGTCTCATTACTGTTTCAGTCTCATCAGATTTCTGTCTCATCTCCAGTTCTAGAGAACTATTGCCATAGTAGGACTTCCATGTTTGCTTGTAGAATGAGCTAAATAATATTTATTAATGATGCAACACTGATGGTAGTAACTGTATGTATTAGAAGGCTACAATATTCTGTCTGCCAACTTAAAGGAAAATGCAGACAATGTATTTGAAATAAACTTTATCATGTGACAAGTCAATTAACCAAAAACACACTACTAACACAACAGAGAACTTCATCGGTGAAAAAGTGGAGGTACTTTTTGTACATGTACTGTATTGATGTATTTCACCTCTTGAAGAGGAGACTGAATGGAGAAACCCTCCAAACCAAACAATAATTAAAGATAGCTGTTGTTCAAGCCAAGAAAAGTATTATATTGTATGGTCTCTTGCCAAAGGTGCCAAATTCTAAATTGTTTAACAAATCTAGAAGTAAATATCAGGAAATGAAAGGTAGAATGATGAATGTCTCCTGTTCATTGGTTTTTTATATCAAACTTATGTCTTCATTGTACAGCTAAAACAAGATCATTAAATTAATCTAAATTAAATAGCTTATACTGCAATAATTTCCTCCGTTACTTATGCTGCACCTTTATTGTCTAATACTAGAACATGTACAATGAGTCCATTTGTTTCAATAAAAATGTTAAAGTATTGTTTTTTTAAAAACTGAATGGTAGTATATGTTATTTTTATTATTGTATGTTATTCCTTCAGAAAACCTTAGTGAATATTTGGCTGTCTGATATGAATTCAAAGCTTTAACCCTGTATCACTACTCTCAGTATCAGTGTTTTCATGTGGATGCGTGGGCAGAATGAGCCTCAACAAGTGAATCATTTCCATAGAGTTTACTTACTTCTTAAACAGTTTACTCACCAACAGTACAAGTGGCATAAACACACAGTCTGTATGTCACTGTTCCCACTTATCGGTGTTCTTGCTTCTGCACAGAACGGCAGATTTTTCAAACCTGTGATGAGCTACTTGTACACAAAAAAGACTCGTACACACGTAACTCAGCGCATATTCTCTAACTGACATAACTAACAGCCAATAGCAATAGGAACAGAGTAAACATAAGAAATATACTTGAAGGGGACCATGCTCTCTTTACTACAATATGCAACACACTAGGTAATTTAACGTCATGAAGATTTACTTTGATCAAACACAAATATAAATGTACATAAATGTACAGAACACTTTATTTTCATTGATAAGCCCTCCATTATCCTGAATAACAGCTTGAAACACTCTTGGCATTTGAAAAATTAGTTTCTCAAGCATTTATCTGAAAAAGGGAAGTGGTTGCTCAGTGGTTTTGTTGGGGTGGGACTCCCAGCACCACCCAGCTGCCACTGCTTGGCCTTTGAGCAAAGCTCTTAATCCTCACATGATTATTAGTGTAATTGAAAAAAATGTGAGTTGCTCTGGATAACGGTATCAGCCAAATGCCATAAATGTAATGAAATGTTATTAATACAATGTAATGATTCAGTATTCCTCTCACCCGGAATAAGTTTTCAATGTTCCTGCTCCAAAACAACCCCCAAACCATTAAGCTTTCACCTCCATGATTGACTGGGGGTGTGAGGCAGAATTCTAACATCTTCTGTTCTCCTTCATACATAACTTCTTTTGATGGACCTCATCTGAACAGTCTTCCAGTCAATCCATCTCTAATTCTTGTATGTTTTTGCCTTTTACCTCATTGCATATAAACAAAATGAACATGCATGTCTCTCTCAAACAACAAAAAGGTGTTTTTTGAAACTTTTCACTTTTAACCTTTCATTCAGACATTCATAGAGATGCATATATAGTAACAGCATGACAACAAACATATTTCTTCTACACACTGTGATTCTCTATATTAGTTGGCAATCTGCAGTAGTCAGTAATTAGCAATAGTCATTTTTATGGTTTATTTTACAAAACCTCTATCATTAAAGAAATTGAATGATGGACACTATGTAGAATAGCAGTAGTTATAGTTAGAGCACACACAAGTATTTCTGTGGGGAAAAAAAATGGAATAGAGTGGCATGGCATACCTCTTTTTATTAAGGTATTTAAAGCAGATATATTTTTTCAGCTTTGTCTGGATTATAAAATAAATGTAAATGTGTTGCATTGTCTATTTTTTTTTAATTTATTTGGCTGTACTATAAAAAATATATATATTTTACCCTATACCAAGGGATGTGCCAGATATGTGTGTGTGTGTGTGTGTGTGTGTGTGTGTGTGTGTGTGTGTGTGTGTGTGTGTGTGTGTATATGTCTTTAAACTCACTGTCCACCTTATAAGAAAGATCCTGTTTATACTGGCTAGGCCCCTTCTTTGTTTGAAATTTCAGGCATGGATTCCACATGATGTTGGAAACATTGTTTTGAAGATTTTTGATTGTGTTACCATAATTGTTTCAATAATTGTGGCACATTAATTGAGCTGTAGATTTAATCTTCATGATTATCACTATGCATGGTTGGTATTAAAGGGACCTAGTGTGGTGGTCATTCTCCAACAAGGTGTTTCCATGCTTAGAATTGCCATGCACTGGATTTTTTGCCAACACCTATTCTGATGTTGGAAATAAACATTGACTTAAGTTCTTGAAGCGTATGTGCATGATTGTATTGTGCATTGCACGTTTGTCATGTGATATGCTAATTGGATCAATGCATACATGTGCAAGTGTTCTTAATAAAAAGGACAGTGAGTGTTGTGTGATTTCTCTGCTATTTCTATTTGGTAAAGTTGGATACACTATTAACATTTTAATTTCTTCTACTGTTCATGTCCTGTCTGTAGGAGAATACGAAATATATGAATGTATTTTAGATTCATTATCCTATTCATTATACTATTCATTTAATATTCATTACATTATTTAAAATAAAGTAATTCATATTGTCATTTGTGTTCGATTTTTTTTAGAGATCAGACTGAGAAAGCTGGTTGATGAAAGGGAGAGTTTACTTGAACAGGTAAGTTGCATCTCTATCTACATAGACACAGGGTCAAAGTGTGGTCACTTAGGTAATCACTGTGTGTGTGTGTGTGTGTGTGTGTGTGTGTGTGTGTGTGTGTGTGTGTGTGTGTGTGTGTGTAGGTAAGGAAGCTGAAAGCAGTTGTGGAACAAAAGCAGAGGAACGGCACAGAAGAAGCAGTAAGTCCACACGAAGATGAGCTCCAGAACAACCTAGACTCACATATCATCGATTTGCAGAGTAAGACACGATTATTTTCTTTTATCGTTCTTTTTTTATTTATTGTTTTACAGGCATTTAGTGAATAAAAACTGCCTTTAAATATACCTTCCATATAACATACAATTATTTTAATGCTGTATGGAATATTAAAAAGAATCTATTGTGGCACATGGGCTAGTTTTATTGTAATCAAATTCTGATCAAATGAATCAAATAAAATTCTATTGCATTTTTAGATTCAAAACTTGATATGCAGGTCATATTAAAATCATCAAATAGTAACCCAGGCCTGCTAAAATACAAAAGTCTGGACTACTAAAATAACAGAATGTTCTAAGCAGCTACCTTTAAGTGGTTAACCATTAGTTCATTGTTTTTGCACTTTACATTAAAATGTTCCATCATGCCATGGACTATAAACAGGAGAAACTTCTGTTTTGTAAATGTATAGAAGAATGAATGTACATATATACAAATCAATTGTGTGACTACCCTTTGGAAAAACAGTCATTAACTGAAACAGAAACAGCTGTGTAGGAGGCTTAATATTGGGTAAGAAACAGTCTGACTCGGCTACTAAGGTGAGGATGTGGAAGACAATTTCATGCAGAGATCATTCACTTGGGCAAGAATGAGCACAGCAACAAAACACAATATAGTTAGACTGCATCAGCAGGGTCTACATCAGGCACAGATTTCAAAGCAGACTGGGGTTTCAAGATGTGCTGCTCAAGCAATTTTAAGGAAGCTCAAAGAAACAATTTCGAGGACCATGGACGGAGTGCTCGGCCGAAGAAAACTGATGCAACAGATAAAAGACACATCATGCTTATGTTTCTTTAACTTTGGGAAGATGTCCAGCAGTCCCATGAGAAAAGAACTAAGGAAAACCGGTGGGACCCAGGTATACCCATCTACTGTCTGGTGAAGTCTGGCTAGAAGTGGTGAAACAATTGAGGCCAAAAAGCCATAAAATTCATATGGAAACAAGGCTAAGTGGAAAAATGGCAGTAGGTGCTCTGGACTGATGAAAATCTGAAATATTTGGGAGTATCAGGACACAGTTTCTTGCCATAGGGCTGGGGATCAGTATAATAATAAGTGTCTGAAGGCAGCAGTGAAGCATGGTGGAGGTTCCTCGCAGATTTGAGGTTGTATTTCAAATGGAGTCTAAGACTTGGTCAGGATTAATGGTGTCCTCAAATGCTGAGAAATGCAGGCAGATATTTACAAGGTGTCCTGGACGTGATGTTTGGCCCCACAGAGCCCTGAGGTCAACATCATTAAGTCTGTCTGCGATTACATGAAGAGACAGAAGTGCATCCACAGAAGAATATACAGTGTTTATATATATATATATATATATATATATATATATATATATATATATATATATATATATATATATATATATATATATATATACAATAAATGAAATTCACCATGAAATATGTCATCATCCCTAGCTGCAATCATTGGAGTTATATTCACATGTAATTATATAGTATAAACATATTAAATATATTGTATATTTTAGTCACTTGTAAAATTTGCTAATGTTATAAATGTATGGAATATATTAGTCTCTTAATAACTGAACTCTTTAACCTTGGCACTCTGAAACAAATTAAAATAACCAGAAGGCTGGCATATGAGCAAGTACTTTGCTATAATGAATATTCACTTATGCAATTTTTTTGCTTTTATGTGACATTCGATGTTAATAAAATATTACTGTCTCACTTCATCAATTCAGGAGATGCCAACAGGCAAATCAAAGACTTCAAATTTAAGCTGGTGAAGTCTGAGCAGGAGGTCGCAGTTCTTGAACAAAATGTAAGTAGCAGCAATGGGTAGAAAAAAATCCAGAACAAGCGATTGCTTAATAATTATTAATTGTGGTGCATGTCAAAATAGAATAGTTTGTTTAAAAAGTTATTATTATTATTATTTTTTTTAAATCTCAGGTAATTCGACTGGAGGGGCAGGTGACACGCTACAAAACAGCTTCCGAAGCAGCTGAAAAAGTGGAGGATGAGCTGAAAGTGGAGAAACGTAAATTGCAGAGAGAGGTAATATGTAAACCGGGATACATTGATAATCAATAAACCTATTGTTTTTGTGTAAGCACAGCATATTAGTCATGCATTGACATTTCACGTTAATGTGTACATCTAAGTGGTTCTGTCAGTCATTTGTCAGGCACAGAAGACACGATTTTCCAGTTAGAAAATATGCATTATGCATCAAAGCAGGTGACCATAAGCATAAAAGCTAGGAGAGTTTATCCTATACAGATAATGCAGTAGATGTAAATTACAGAATATTATGACTGTAAGTTGTTTTTACTTAATAGGATTGTCTTATATATTAAAAAAGCACAATTTCGGCAAGAGTTTGCAAGTTTAAACCCAGATTAACAAAATGAACAATGTTCTTTTTAACTGAAAATGACATTAATCAGCCTTGTACATCTTAGCTTATGCATGTGTAAAAGGGCAAATAGTGCTTTCCTATCTCATGCAGTCCTGTACAGGGTGGGGGGGGGGGCAGGGTTCTAACAGTTTGCACTGACAAACTGTTAGAAACAGTTTGTCAGTGCTGGGGCTTAAACCCCAACCTTCTGATTAGTAACCCAGAGTGTTAACCATTGAGCCAACACCTATTACTTATAGTGACCCTGGCAAGTAACAGGCTCATGCATATGCTGCCCCCTGTTTAGTCCATGTGCAACAAACACTAAACAATGCCGTTGGCTCCTGCTGAGTTATAATCTATATATATATATATATATATATATATATATATATATATATATATATATATATATATATATATATATAAAATTAAAATAGAATAAATTAAATACAATAAAACAATTTATTATATTCATTAAATAAAAAAATCACTAATTATAACCAGTGGTTGCCTACTATAACATTAACTAATGCATTCACTACTAATATGCACAATTATCACTTATTTTCTGTGTAACCCCTGAACTGAAGTGTTTGAAAAATCTGTTATATTTAAAGGGGAATTGGTAATATTATAATATTAAACTATTAGATCCTGACTTATTAGACCTTTGTGTTTTATTTATTTGGTCTGTTTGCATTTTTGCTTTCTTCCCAGCTGAGGTCTGCTCTAGACCGTATTGAAGAATTAGAGGCCAGCAATTTTCACCTGTCCAAAAGAGTGGAGAAGATGAAGGCGAATCGGAATGCCATGCTTTCGCAGCAGTGATGTCTTCTCGAGTTTTACTGGCACTCTGGAAAACCGCTTTCATTGGCATTAGTAGCAGCTGCACCTGTTATCCTCATTTCGTGTTACAAAATCAACCAGAATTCGTCCATCGCACACGAATCACCAGGTCAATGAGCCATGCGAAATTACTCTGAAAAAGGGAAAAAAGATGGCCTACAGATGTTCTGACTCCAGTGTATGAACATCAGTTCAGGAAAGGATACAAATAAATACTGACATTCTGATGAACAGAAAAGGAATTCTTAAGTGAAATCATGAGCATTGGATTTTCTTTTTTCTTTTCTTCTACTGGATTGTGGCGTTTGCCTATGTTGTAGTGCCCCCAGTGTTCTCCAGAGTGATCATGGATGCACAGGAGGTTTCCATTTTTTTTGGCTCCTCTAGTGGAGTATGCTTTTTTTTTATAAATGCTGCCATCTGGTGGTATCGAGAATCCATTCTGAAGCAATGAGGATTGAAATAGGTCCACAGATTTTTTTTTTTTTGGATTCTTACTGACACTCATCTGGATTAACCCTCATGTTCTGTTTAATATACACTAGACAAGAAAAATGCTGATGGGAGTTTTTTGGATAGATGAATGCTATCTAAAATGCATCTTTTCAGAAAGGAAAACCGCCTGTTGTAGGGCTGTCCCAAAAGGACAAAACAACTCATACCAAATTTTTTTATTAACCGTCTTTTAAAGTTAGAAAAATATATATATGACATATGATTTACAACACCTAATATGCACTTACTGACCATTTTATTAGAAACACCTGTATACCTGCTCATTCATCCAACGTCCATGCCACAGCCAGAGTCACTGAGTTTTTTTTTTCTTCTCTTCTTCTCTGATGTTGGATGTGAACATGTACCTGATGCTCTTGAACTGTGCATGCTTGCATTGCACTGCTACCACATGATCGGATTGTTTGCTTAAATGCATAAATGTGTACAGGTGGTCCTCATAAAATGGACAGTGAAGGTATAATAGGTCACTTTTCAGTTTATTTGTGTAAATGCATACACAAAAGCCCATCCCAGGTGATCCTGTGAGATTTTCCTAAATAAGCGCTTATTCAAGGCAAATGAAAGAATTCAACTGCATTTATTTGTATTTTTATGTAGTTGCTTACAATGATTTTAACAAATTTCGGGCCAAGCACAATCGAAATCTGTTAAGGTAAACAGAACATCAGTGCTAATCACAGGTTGCTCCATAAAACTTTGTTTTGGTTTTAGAGACATTGGGATTGTTCTAAGTACTAAATACTGAGCATCACCAGCATCTCCTCTCAGGAGGTGCAGGAATTTACAGAATAAGACATTTTTGACAAATTTGTGGTAGAATGTTGGTGGTTGTACAAATGTGTGTGTGTGTGTGTGTGTGTGTGTGTGTGTGTGTGTGTGTGTGTGTGTGTGTGTGTGGTGTTCGAAGTGACTTGTGTCTTCATACATGATGCATTCCATTTGTTTGTGTTTTCTTGTTTGTTTTGCATCACAGTACTCATTACTCATGTCAGAGAGTTCACTACCAGGATTTTTATTTTAATTGTATTGTACAACGTAATTCTATTAAGCAATATATCTTTTAGGGAGTGAGCAATGGACTGGCATCCTAATCTGGGTGCGTTCCTTGGATAATGGTGTGTACTAAACGAACAAAATAATTTATTCATTCATTCCTCTTCAGTAAGTACTTTGCTGGACAGAGTTACAGTTGAACCAGACACTCCAAAGGTCATGGCCAGAATGGTGAAATATTTGTAGTATTGGTGGAAGATTATTGGTCTTAACAAGAAATCATTGTTCAGAAATGTATCAAGAATCAATCACATACTATACTCCTGTAGCTCTCATCAGCTTTCTCAATTGCAATCCATAATATATATTTTTTGTACATTTCTCTACATCCTGTTATTTCTCTGTGCTAATTTAGCGTCAAACAATTTAATCATGACCATGATTTTACTTTTTGCACAAGAAGACAATAAGAAAATAATCAGCAAAGTGTGTCACAGGAGTGCATGTATTTAATTCTTGTTCATGTGCTGACCAATGATTATTGTTTAGACTTTTCAAATCTTAGTTTTTTTGCCATTTTGTGCTTCACTAAGAATTGTAGATTGCAGTTGACTTGCAATATTTGAAACCAAAAAAAGCAAACCTGTGATGTGGCCTGATGTATATGGTGTATCAGTATGCCAATACCATGGTTTATCTGCACAAACAGAAACTGTAGCTCAAAACAATGGCTGCTGAATAACAGACAGTAGTAGGCTTCCCAAGTATTTCCCAGTTCAATACTGCAATAATAATTATTACATGATATATTGTGCACTAGTGTATACTGTTTTTAAATATAAAACAATTGTTTGGGCATGTAGATCGATCACACTTTACAGCCGAATACCTGTTTAAAAAAAGGGACTTTTGATCCAACTGCACTCAAAAGACATGTCAAAAGCTATAACTTCCTTAAAAGTGTTTCTGAAATGTCTTTCTGCCTTCTGCCTTTGCCTTTGTGTTTCTACATACTCTTCATGACATTCCATTATCACAGAAGAGCAGAAAAAATGCACTCAAAATGCGAGCGACTTGTAATTTGCTTCGAACGAGTTAAATAAATCAAAATCCATTCCAGTAAAGCAGGAAAAATATGTATTTGACCAAATTCTGATTTTCAGTTTTTCATGAACATCTTATATGTAACTAAACTGAGGGGCACATTTTTTGTTCATATATGGTTTATATATATATAAATTGTGTGAAATGACAGAAGATTGTGTCATTCAGAAGGAAAAAAGGACGGACTGCCTCAGCAAAATGTAGACAGGCTCAGAACTTTCACTTGGATATCACCAGCTTAAAACATCATTGGAACATGGAATGAATGAGGGTTTTTTTTTTCTTTAATTCATTAAAAATATTATTGCAATAACGCTTATATTTCCTGTGTTAAGTACAATCTTTTGTGAAGCCTGTATTCATAAAGTTAGGACTGCATTTATAATTCTTTGGAATGAAATGGTGTGAAATGGCGAAGCTCAGTGGTTAATAGGTTAAAAAGCCCTTAACTGCTTAAGTGTATAAATGAGACAATTGTAAGTTGCTTTGAATAAGGGTATTTACCAAATGCTATAAATGTAAATGGTGATGAGAAAAGAAAGACTGAAAGACTAAAGTACTTTACAGGTGAGGTGGTGTGTAAGTTTGGCACTGGGTGAAAATGAAAGTACATATATTTAAGTTTGTATTTATAATTTCAACACATTTAAGTACCATAATTGTTTACATATTTACTATAACATATGCGCATCCAAAAATAGTTCAAAGAGTTATGGACTTGAACAGGCGCACTTGTGTAATCCCTCGTACCCAGAGCTACTGCAATTAATCAATCAATCAATCAATTGTGCAACAATAGTGTGGTGTAATCAGTAGTAATGAATAAGCATACACCAATTGGTACTATTCATCTTAATGCTGTATAACATAATACCCTATATTAAGAGTCTGCTTATGCTTAAGAGCTTTTTATACTAATTAGGAATTATAAAAATCTATTCAGAAGTAATTACATGATCTTTAAATCATTTTTACACATGACAAGGATTTCTAAGTGAAAGCCATTAAGCTTTATGTATACAGGGCTTTGTCGAAAGTGTTTCTTGTTCTTCAGATATGCTGCAAATGTCACTTCCAAGACCGATATTTTTTCAGCAGAAAAGCGAACA